>NC_081405.1:315220540-315453040 GCF_030272615.1 Cryptomeria japonica | reverse complement strand
AGGAAAGAATGGGGGTTGCATAAGAAAATGTGACATTTTTTTTCAATGATATCTCATTTTGTACTATGCACAACATCACAATTACATAAACATCCTCTATGTTATTGAAAAAAGATAAATTGACAACACATTTAGGTGTGGACACTTGGCATATAATTTGATATAGTGATTATGAAACAATATGAGTGAATTTCTCACCAAACTAATCCTCTCCCTCTATATTTCTGTCTTTACGAGCTATCTGAACAGGTTCCTCATAATGAGAAAACTCCTCTACATTAATTTTTTTCTCTTGCATTTAGAGAGCAACAAAAATTGGCCAAATAATCCGCAACCCATTTTCCTCTCTATAAAAATGTTTTTGATAAAGATAAATGGGTTTTACATGGACCCGAAACCAAGAGTTTTACAAAAACTGGTGATCAACCAACCAAACAAAAACCAACAACAAAACAGGGGAACACCCCAGACCAAGCACAAAAGTAAAAAGAAACATCAGGAAACAAAACAAAGCACAAATAGACACTCAATTAAGCAAGTGCACTAGCTCCTTGTTCTTCTGGATGGTAACTTTGTTGATTTCTTCCAAGTCCTCCATAATGAACCTAGAGGTACCCTTATTGTTGCTCATGCTTCTGGTCCTGGAACTAGGGCCCGTAGTTTTAATGCCTCCTACAACAGAGTCTTCACCACCCAGATATTTCTTTCAGTTACTATTACTAGGATAATCACTATCAATAGGATTGGATCTGTACTCCACAACCATGGCATTTATCTTTTCTAGACCATCCATATTATTTCTCATGGCCTCCTTGCTTATGTCTACCAGATTCTTAAGGTTATTCTTGATCTCCTCCATAGACTTCTCAACCTTCTCAATTCTTTTCTCATGATTACATTTCATTTCCTCCACATCACGGGAAAGCTTCTGGGTCATGATCATGAGCTTCTCCATTTTGTTAGTGTTAGGCCCAATATGGAAAGCTAATGTACTGAGAGGGGAGGGGTGAATCAGTACTCCAAAACATTTCTTGAATAATAACCTTACTGTTATGCATAAACAAAATAGTGCAGTAACATAAAATAAAGTTAAAACAAATAGATAACAATCATACATGATTCACTCCATAACACATATATTTTGGTTACGCAAAAACTCCTGGTTAGAGAGAAAAACTGCGGTGGGGATGGCACCCACAACTTCACTACTGCAATAATAAAGAATGGTCGGTTAGAGCTACATTTAGCTATTTCTGATAGCTTACCCTATTAGGAGTAACAAGATCTATTAGATCTACCTTGCTAAAGGATTTTACAACATTTATTTTGAATGCTGCACCTGGTTAGAGGCTTTACAATTTATAGACTTGATTAGAGTCTTTTACCCTATTAAATGTTTCTCTTTCAACTTCACAATATTATAATAAAATCATTACAAATATCTACAACTTTACATCTGAAATGTTATAGCAGATTCTATGTGCTCAGAATATATTACCTTGCTTATAGCATACCTCGGTAACCCATATAGTAACTTGGTAAACCCTTCTGTTTACTCTGTTCTTTGACTGTTCTCTGAAAACCTTCTCGGTGACCTCTGTGTCTTTGTAACAGTCTTCCTTCATGCATACATACACTTCACTTATGCTGTATAAATAGATCTCTTAAAATGGTGATCCAATTCATTGCTTCGATCTTACAAACAAGATTCCTCGAACAAAATATTTCATTGGTTAGATTGTCCTTGAAATCATACACAATCTTTTGGTGCAATTTCCAATGTAATAATAGTTAGATGTGCCTCGATCTTGTAACACATTTTCATATGCATGTCCAGGTTCAATGTATTTGGTAACATGTTTCACTCGGTGTATGTTAACTCAGTGTGTCATCTTTACTGCTTGGTAGTCTCAAAAAGATACTTGGTAGACAGCTCGGTGTATACTGCGTTCTGTGACTACTTTCCTTTGTAATCGACTGGACTGTGCATACTGACTTTGTAGGTCCCAGAGACAACTGAGAGGGGGGGGGTGAATCAGTTGTCTAATAAATTCAAACCAAAAACTTATTAACCAACTTAATGCTTAATATCGGTAAGATAGTTAAGTATGCCGGTAAATAGTGTTAACAGAAAATTGCAGTACCGGTAAGAATTAATGCATGAAAATAAGCACAAAGTCATCCACAACACATGACACCAATATTTGTACGTGGAAACCCTATAAGGGGAAAAACCATGGTGGGAAACCTTACCCACAATCAGATGATACTACTGTAGATAGTAAGTGTACAAGGAGGGGTCTACACATGCAGAAAGGCCAATAGCCTAGAGGTCATTGCTCAATAAAAAATGGGAGTCACACTGACTACAATTGGATGGTTAAATCCAATGAGAATGTACTACAAAAAATAGCATCTTCATATGCTGGATTTAGTACCGGTGTAATGCTGATATGCTTCTACAAAAACCTAACTTCACCTTCAAATGATGTCTTCATGTATATCCCTGGTTGTTCTCGCATATATCCTTCCTTAAAAATTTTTCGCATTCCACATTTGATCTTATGAATGAGATCTTACATTTATACCATACCCTAAGACCAATTTTAGTAGGTCAGCTCTACAAGATATTACAATAAAATATTTTACAAATAATACAATATCCGATGCAATAACCGATTGAACATGTCGGCTTGATGCATTTACAACAATAATAAATCATCTCCATAGCATGCCATGCTGATCTGGAAAAGATAAGCCTGCCGGTGTAACCCTAGATAACCTGGACCTATTTGTCGGTAAAAGCAAATATGCAAATAAGAATATACCAATGATTATTACTTCAAAGTAAAGTGTCCACATGATGTCTTCGACATTAGCAAGTGTCTTCCATGTCATTTCAGGTACCGATGAACATTATATCCTACCGGTTGACTATATACAGTTTACTGTTTGCCGGTGAATGTTGCTGGATCTCCAAAGTAGGTGTATTTAGCAGGTGTTGACATCAATGACAAAACCATACCAAAATACCAACAAAATTCTCTATGTGTACCGACTGCATGATTCGGTAGTTGTAACTGACTAGAATATATAGTATGACTTTGACTACAAAAACTAATGGCAATTTGATAAGTAGTAACAATCTCCCCTTTTGACATTAGTTCAGATGTTTGACAAAAACTACTTTCAAAGTCATAACTCAAAAATCTATATACTTAGCAAAATGACTATACTTGACAATAAATACAATAGTCAATGAAATAGTATACTCCGATATACTCCCCTTATCATTATACTGTACATAACTTTGATTTTGTGCATGCTCAGTTCTGTGCTTGTGTGCTCTGCTTACTGTCCTTGGATATTCTGCATACTCTGCTCGATATACTCCCCCTGTATACAATACTTCAAATACTGTATCAAAATTGTATTACCAAAACTGTATCTCCCCCTATATAGAATCATTCCATATATATATTACTCCCCCTTTTTGACAAACATCAAAAACTTAATTTCCATCCGGGGGCGGTAACTAATCAAAAATAGATTTATACTTCTTTCGGGCATCGGTGAGTGCGACAGAGAGTGCATCCTTTACACTTTCCATTAAAAAATTTTGTGCTTGAATATCAGCCAATAGTGATATTAAGCCATCAAGAGTGCTTCCCTCTTGTGTAGTAGATAGGCGTGTAGCTCGGTTAATCTGTTCTTGAACTGATGAAAGATGAGGAAGGAATAATGTCTGGAGTGTCATTATATCCATCTATTAGGGTTCCCATAGATACTGAGAGGGGGGGGGGGTGAATCAGTATCTGACCGGTAATAAGATTTATTTAAAATAAAACATGTGGAACATAAAGTAACAGTGTACTGGTATGCAAGAATTAATATAATAAACAGAATCAAAAACATCCACATGAAAATAACACCATAACACAAGATGTTTAACGAGGAAACCCGGTGTAGGAAAAACCTCGGTGGGATTTGTGACCCACAATATTCACTTACTGGCCAATAAGAGAATATTACTTACAATAGGGGCTTGCACATGCAGGAAGGCCAACTGCCTAGAGCACACTGCTCAGAAAGAAGTCACACTAACTTACAATGAGGATTATGCTAATCCAATATTCTGTACTGCTTTATAATAGCATCTTCAATGCCAGATTCAGTACCAGTTCTTGCTCTATTCTTTACATATACCCTTGACCTATAATTCACACATTAGGTCTGTCTCATAATTTTCTTTTTGCTTTCTTACCTATCCCTACAAATGTCTATAATGATCTCTTTTATATACAAGAGTCATTTTACAATTTGTCAAGTCGGCTTACAATAATAAACAAAATATTACATATCAAAAATCCTATCGGCCTCTGTGTCAGTATACATCTTTTCTTCTATGCCTGTGCCAGTGCCGGTGTCGGTGTAGAGTGGTCGTGTTGATGCCAGTGCACTGTCTTGCTTGAATAATGCTTTGCTGGTAGAATTTCTTGTCGGTGCCATAGGATTGCAAGGTTGCCATCAATGACAAAACCTTCAATCACACACAATGTCTCATTGGAGTGTCCATATGCCAACACCATCCAGATCTTATGTTCATCATTTCTGAGTTCTAACTATTGAGCCATGAGTTGTTGAAGCTTGGTATAAAAATTTTGAACTGAATTGGGCTCAGGAGTCAACTTATTTGAGAAATTGGTGATCTCTTTTTCAATTGCATCAGTTTTATTCTTGATATCTTGAATGAATATGGAAAATGTGCAAAGTTTCTGAAATAAATAAAGAATATGCTTGAGTTGAGGGGACAACTCAGCAATGAATTTGACAAGTTTGACTTTGCCAATAGCGAGATCTTTTTGTACCTCTTCTATCATCTTTGCAGTAAGCTCTTTGTCTTTTAGCTTGCTTAGGTACTCAGATGCATCAACTCCAGATGTTTCTATTTGAGTAAGGGGTTCATCTAGTTGAATGTGGATGGCTGCATCGGTTGACACTGTAGCTGTAGGTAGCATTTCTATTAGCAGTGTCTTTACCTTCTGAAGTACTTTATTCTTCTTTTGAATGGCCATTTGTTTTTCTTGTTTAGCCTTTGCTTTGCATAGTTCACTGAAATCAATAAGTGCTTGCCCCTTTAATTTTGAGATATCCACATTGGGCAACACTATTGGTTTAGATAAATCAACTTTAAAACTATGCTTTTTCACCTTCTTCTCTTTACCTTTGGTTGGTTGGACCAAGACAATAGCTTGTGAGGCTTGCTGACCCTCGGTAGGTTGCTCGATAGAGGCAACACTTTGGTCGATACCTGTAGCTGCTATGGTGTCTTTGGGTGTCTCGGTACTGGGTGTCTCAACTGCTACATTTTCAGTGCTCGACGGTGCTTGAGAGATCTTTTCCTGAGTTGTACCTTCTCTTGCTTCAGACTGGTGACCTTCGGTGCCTTGTGCTGTGTCTTTAGGAGCTTCAGTAGAGACAGGTTGAGTGATTGGTGGATAAGGCTGAACTTGTACTAACACAGATTCACTAGATACAAGTTTTGCATATGTAGTGCCTTCGATCATCTCCTGCTCCTGTTCTTCTACATCCATGACATCTTCATCAATTTGAATAGTGTCAGCTGGGTCTTGCTCGGTAGCATCAGGACTGTGCTCGGTGACATCAGAATCTTGTTCGGTGACATCAACAATTTCAATTTTAGATTGTTCACCAACATCTTTTATTTTGAATATTTCCTGCCATTTTCCTTTTGTCTCATTTTCTACATCAATGTATAGCCCATTCATCAATTTTAAGGCTCTTTGTTTGACAAGAAATTTAGAATTGTAGGTTGTCAGATGCTCCTTAATCTCTGTGATAGACATATCAGGAAATAGATGGACTAGACTTCTTTCTCTAATTTGTTTCTCTAAGTCCATTGCATATTTCCACCTGTTATCAATATGTAAGTACAATTCACTCGAAAGTGACTTTACTAGTTCTAATGGAGCGAGAAACTTTAGAAGTGTGCAAATGACATCTTCTTCAATTTGTCTCTTCTCATCATTATTCCTAGTCTCATACTTGACATATCTAAAAGAACCAAATCCACCATATTCTTTTAGATTTGCACAAAAGTTTTCAACACTATGTATATTTACCTTCTTGCTTTTGACAATCTAGAATTTGTTGGCATCCTCAGATTCTGTATCACTAGACTCTTTTGCCAAAATGAGTCTCTGAGTAGATTTCTTGTAGGTCTTGGTTACCTTGGGAGCAGTAACACTCTTTTGTTTCTTAGTTGGTGATGCAGTTGATGCTCTTGTATTAGGTCTCTTTGTTGGAGGAGTCGGTAGGGCCTTTGGAATGTCCTGTTTCTTTCTTTTCAATACTTTACCCTTAGGCAATTTGGTGCTTAATGTTATTGTTGCCTCTTGAGCTTCTGATTCCTCTTCGGTAATGGTAAGAGTACCTTTGATAGGTGTGGAGGAAGATTCTTCTCCGAATTTCTCAGATAATGCCATAATCATCTTTGTAGCCTTTCTTGTAGCTTTAGGTACTACAATGCTCATTTTTACCTTTTCCTTAACTTCTTCATAAGTTCCATATCTCAGTTCGGTAGCATGCCTTGGCAGTGTAAGAAATGCATCAATTTGCTATTGTGTTATATCATAGTCAATCTCGTAACACATTGGTGGCAAATATTGAGTTCTTGGTTCCACAACATTCACATAATAGTAATCGGTGTCTACCTCAAAACATATATCATCTTTATATTTCTCTACCAGCTGGGGTGGAATCCGGTACCTATTGTGCATCTTCTCTTGAAATTTGCTGAAGTAGTCATCCATGATATCATTGAAATTATCTCCCAATTTCTTGATAAAGTCATTAATTTGATGGGTGATTGGTCGGTGTAGCTCCCAAACTACTTTACCGACTAATGGAAAGAATTTCTCAAAGTAGAAAAATGTGCATACAAGAAGTGAACCAAACTTCAATGTATTTGCCAAGTTGTTCTTCTTCGACTTCATTATTGTGTTCAGGTTCTCAAACAAGTTTTTCAATAACACTTCACATAAATCAACTTTCATTCCCTTTTTCACTATTTTATAGGCTAAGTCAACTGCTGCACAGGGTACACTTTTTTCCCTTGCTGATTGGAAGAAACAATAACCAATTACTCTAATTGCAAACTTAAGTTCTGCATCAGTGACATTATTCAGTTTCAGTCCTCGGTAATCAGATCCAACTCCAGTTAAACTGGTTAACTCCTTCTATGATATCATCTTCTGTGCTCGTGCATGATCATAGATAGGATAACCGGTGATCACATGAATGATTTCCTTGGTGATTTTGAATGGTTGCTCCTCTAGCCACATAAAGTCATCATGAACTCTGCTTAAAACAAACTTAACCCACTGGGGTTTGGACACATGGGGATAGGCTAGGGCTTCAATTAATCCCTTGATTTTGATATGCTTGTACTTGCTATCCATTTTTCCATCAGTACATAGCTCATCATATGTGTCCTTAATTTCAACATGATCGAGTTCTTCAACACGACATTTGGTGAAGAATCTAACATCTTCGACTAACAAGACTCGATCTGGGATGAGTGAAAAGGCAGTTTTGTCATCCGGTTCAGAGGCGACTTTAGGAGTCAAAGTGTATTTCAGTGAGGGCTTCTCGACATTCTTGACAACTATGGGATCTTGTATCTTGGGTGCCATTTGTAAATTTCAGATAAAATTAGCAAACTATCCTTAGGGTTTGACGGTTTACAAACGGCAGATGCTTCACACTCAGTAGATAGTAGCAATTTGATAAGATCGGTAAACTAGCTTAACAGTGTGATGAGATTTGTGTAAATACCTTGGTTTCACTTTGAATGAGGTTTGATCACCTTGATTCGCTCTGCTTTGCTCTCTTGAAAACTTGGTGAATGTAAATGACTACGAAAATACCTTTAAGTACACAAAATACCTTATCAGTCTTCGTGTGGGTTAGGTCAAAACATTAATTGCACTCAGTTTACCTTTAACTGATTTACTCCTTTTTTTTTTCGTTTTAACCGAGAAACCAAATTTCCTTCATTTACAGACTTGACAGGCTTCCTGTATTCACCGACTTGACAGGTTTCCTATAAAGTACTTTTGATAGAATTTCAAACTTACTAATGCATCTTAACTATGCAGATTTTGGATTTAGTACATAATAGAATAGGAACTGTTATGATTTTAACCTTTAGAGAATGCAGTCCCTTCATACCTTTGCTGATTAATTTGGAATAGGTGCACCTAACTCGGTAGGTAAGGTGCTTTCTTCATTTGACACAATTTCCTTCTTTTTCCAAATCATCTTTAATTTTTCTTTTATCTCTTCAATGTCTCCTCTAGGTTGATCTCTGCAATCTCCAGCTAAATGTCCAACTTTGTGACAATGAAAACATGCCATACTAGGATTTCTCCATGATCTTCAGTTGTTCATTCCAAACCTTATAAAATAGTTGGCACTTATATGTCCATATCTTCCACAACATTCGCACCATATCCTTGTATTGTAATCCCATGGTACTACTGGATATTGTTGGTAAGGATCTGTGTGAGTTCGGTAACCTCTAGCATTTGCTCAGTGTACAGACCACCTGTAGTTCTTTTTCTTAAGCCAGCACTTCTCGGTACTATGTCCATATCTATTGCAGTTTCTACAAAACCCTTTGAATTTTGCCTTTTGATAGTTGTTAACAGACTTTGTCCTACATTGATTAGATGTGTGACCATACTTATCACAATTGTAACAATAACCATTGGACTTAGTGATGTTTGGTTGCTTACCTTTTCTGATTTGGCATATGTTGGCAGTATGACCTTGATTTCCATTGTAGTAGCAAATAGGCTTCTTTCTTTTGATGTTATTCCTGTTTCCAACTTGCTTTGATGATTCTCCTCTCTCGGTAGTATGAATTCCTTTCTCGGTAGATTCCCTTCCTTTGTAACCGAGTCCTGCATCTTTGTTGGATCTTCTTGTATTCAGTTGCTCATCCAACATCTTTGATTCTTCATAACTTTTCTTCAATGTTTCTTTGGATTTCTTCTCTGTTTCAAGTTCATTGGTCAACCTTGATACTTCAAGTCTTAATGCTTGATTTTCATCATTTTTCAAAATTGCTTCATGATGTGTATAACCTAGTTGATCTGTCATATTTTGTTGAATCCCAGTTAACCTTATGATTTCGTCATTCTTATCAGATACTAAGACTTCAAGTTGTTGTTTCTCTCTTTGTAGATCTCTTGCTTTATTCTCTGCTGTCCTTAATGCATCTAGATTTTCAGTCATCTATGTACTGAAATGTTCATGTTCTCTTTTCATTGCTTTTAGTTGATCAACCAATGCTTTTTTCTTTTCTTTCAATACTCCAATCATTTCTTCAATTTCTTCAGATATACTATTCTCAGATGATGTCTCAGTTTGTTCCAGTAACTCTTGAGAATCCTACAAGTCATCAGATAATCTTCTTCTTACTTTGAGAGATTTTTGCCTTTGCCTTTGTGTGTCTGCAATCACTTGATTTGCATGACCTAGCTCTTCTTGTAGATACACAATTCTCTGAGATTGTTTATAGCCTTCCATTGATAATATCTTTCTCTTTAGGTAGTTAAACCCTTTTCCAAGATTCAAGCTCTGATACCAATTGTTAGGCCCAATATGGAAAGCTAATATACTGAGAGGGGAGGGGTGAATCAGTACTCCAAAACATTTCTTGAATAATAACCTTACTGTTATGCATAAATAGAATAGTGCAGTAGCATAAAATAAAGTTAAAACAAATAGATAACAATCCTGAATGATTCACTCCATAACACATATATTTTGGTTACGCAGAAACTCTTGGTTAGAGAGAAAAACTGTGGTGGGGATGGCACCCACAACTTCACTACTGCAATAATAAAGAATGCTTGGTTAGAGCTACATTTAGCTATTTCTGATAGCTTACCCTATTAGGAGTAACAAGATCTATTAGATCTACCTTGCTAAAGGATGTTACAACATTTATTCTGAATGCTGCACCTGGTTAGAGGCTTTACAATTTATAGAATTGATTAGAGTCTTTTACTCTGTTAAAGGTTTCTCTTTCAACTTCACAATATTACAATAAAATCATTACAAATATCTGCAAAGTTACATCTGAAATGTTATAGCAGATTCTATGTGCTCAGAATAGATTACCTTGCTTATAGAATACCTCGGTAACCCATATAGTAACTTGGTAAACCCTTCTGTTTACTCTGTTCTTCGACTGTTCTCTGAAAACCTTCTCGGTGACCTCTGCATCTCTGTAACAGTCTTCCTTCATGCATACATACACTTCACTTATGCTGTATAAATATATCTCTTAAAATGGTGATCCAATTCATTGCTTCGATCTTACAAACAAGATTCCTCGAACGAAATATTTCATTGGTTAGATTGTCCTTGAAATCATACACAATCTTCTGGTGCAATTTCCAATGTAATAACGGTTAGATGTGCCTCGATCTTGTAACATGTTTTCATATGCATGTCCAGGTTCAATGTATCTGGTAACATGTTTCACTCGGTGTATGTTAACTCAGTGTGTCATCTTTACTGCTCGGTAGTCTCAAAAAGATACTCGGTAGAAAGCTCGGTGTATACTGCATTCTGTGACTGCTTTCCTTTGTAACCAACTAGACTGTGCATACCAACTTCTCTATGTGTACCGACTGCATGATTCGGTAGTGCTAACCGACTAGAATATATAGTATGACTTTGACTACAAAAACTAATGGCAATTTGATAGGTAGTAATAGTTAGGCTCAGGCGAATCAGTGAAGATATCAATTATCTTTTTAATCCCCTCTTTGAGGGTATCAATATCCTTCCCCACCCACTTCCAACAGTTCTCCTTTCTTCTATTCGCTTCCATCACCAGATTCATCAGGGTACTTTCCTTCTGTAGGCCACTATCCACATCTTTAGGTAGAGTCCCCCATTTCTCCTTCAGGACATGAAAAGGAATGTCCAATTTGATTTCTTGCTCCAAGGTCTTGGAACTATAGTCTTTAGCAACCAACTGCTTCTTTTTGGAATAAGGCTCAGTTTTAGAAACCATCTTGCTGGTTGATTTATATTTATTTGCAGCCCATTTGGGGGGGTTCCTGCTGCTATGGGTTCCAAGAGTGACCAACATCTCACCCTTTTCAATCGACTTGTAATCAGGGTCAACAAGAGGTTTGGCACTCCCACTATCCTCCATCTCCATATTTGTATCAGAGACATCTTGAACCTCAGTATTAGGGATTTGACCTTTCTCAGAGAGAGAGGGCACAACTTCATGGGCTTTAGCATACTCCATAATGAGCACAATAAGCCCTTCATGGAGGACCAGATTATTCAGATTCTCAGCATGTTTTTGTAGACTATTCTCCAAAGAAGAAACCAAATAGAATGAAATCGAAATAACTTTTCCCTACCTAAAGGGATTTAAGATGGTAAAATGATAAGAAAAGATATTGGCATATCTGCCATCAAGTGTAATGTACCTCATAATGAATTCGACCATATCCACCTAGGGAGCCATGAGTTCCTTTCTATTGTAGCCACCATTCGCCATTTTATTAACTCTTAAACGCTTCTTATCTTTATCAAAAAAATTTGCTATGTCTCCCTCCCCTATTTTTTTGTCTCTGTAAAACCTTCTATCATTCATAGCCAAACCCATAACTATAGCCACTAGGGTTTCATCCACCTGAAAATCAGCACCGTAAGCCCTCAAAACCCTTTTCTTCCACCCATTGACAAACATTTCCATGAGCAGAGGTGAAAGGACATGGAGTCTTTCCAAGAAGGGAACCATTCGCCCATCAACAATGTCTTGCCACACCTCCTTACATTTCTTCCATTTATCAAAAGTGGGTTATTCTTGCCTATTCTTGTCCCCACCCATAATGGTCTAGGTCGCCAAACAGAAGAAGGAAATGGGCCACACACGACAAGTCTCCAAACAGAAGCAGGACAAGGGCCACACAAGAAGACAAAAAATCTAAGCAAAAGGGAAGTTTTTAGATCTTCAAATAGGGAAATCGAAAGGAAACCATTTCCTCGACACCTTAATCAAATCATTATTGTTCTTTATTAATTACCACTAGTAGAAATGATATTATCATATGCTAGGTCGCACAAATTTTTTGGGAAAGAGTCCCGATTTCTCTACCATTTTGCCACCACATAGTCCATCACCATATTGGCCAATAAATTCGCCGCTTTATTGCCTTCCCAAAATTTGTGAGAGATTTTGAATTCATCCAACTCTTTAATCATATCACAACAATCTTTGATCAAGTTGTTAATAGTCCAACTAGGATCCGTACGCCCATTCAAACAATTGATAATGTTAAGTGAGTTAGATTCTAGTCAGACCTTTCAAAATCCTTCTCTTTTAGCCATGTGTAACCCTAAATGGGCAGGGTTGGGCTCCGCAAAATGGTTGGACTGGGTGCCCAGAGGGAGCATCACCACAAAAACCAACAAACCCATATAATTCCTTGCCACTTCCCCACACCCAACTGGCCCGAGATTCCCTTTAGCCACCCTGTCGATATTGATTTTGATCCATCCCATGGGGGGGATGCCATAGAACATTATATCTGCACTGTTTAATTTTGTGCACAGGAATGGAGATATTCTAGCCAATTTGCCACCATTTGATAATATCCCACTCATCTTGGAGAGTAGGGAGGGGATGATCGTTCCTTCTACTAGGGAAGGAGTGAAGAAAATTCTCCTTGATAGCATTTCTAATTCTAATAGCCACTACAAGCGCAGGAGATTCCAAATCTCTAAAAATTCTATTGTTTCTTTCTTTCTAAATACCCCAAGCAATATGAGGAAGAGACATATTCCAAAGGACTCCCAAAGCCTGATTTTAGAAGGGGCACTTCCATTCAAACCATATCCTTTGAAAAGAATCAGGGAAGACCCAATTAGTGTTCCAGATATCAAGGAAGAAACTCCAGATATCCATGGCAAAAGAGAAGTGAAGCAACAAATGACCAACATTTTCCGCCACTTCTTTGCATAGAAAGTATTTGTTAGTAATAGGAAGACCTCTTTTGAAAAGGTTGTCAATGGTAGAAATCTTACTCTCATTAAAATTCAAAAAAAGATGTCAATTTTCAGAGTTAAAAGCTTATTCCAAATACCAGCTCAGAAGGGGGAGGGAGAAAAACTTCTGGAGATGAACTTGTAGGCATTAGAAACCAAGAAATTCCCTGAAGAGGCAAAATTCTAGAATACTTCATCCTCCACATGAGAGCGAGGGATATGAATACAGTTTAACCAAGGTTGCAAAGGTATCAAAGCATCATCCACAAATTTGAGATCTAACTAGGCTCCATCTCTAATATAATCAGCCACCCAGGAGCCAATTTTTCTGAGACATAATTCTTTGAAAGGAGGAACCCAAACAAAATCCAAAAGGGGGCCATCACCAATCTACTAGTCCTCCCAAAATATGATTTTTGTTCCATTCCCTAGCACACATCTACAACGATGCAAGATAATATTGGTGGAACTAAAGAAATTGCTCCATAAATCAGAGACTGAGTTAGGAAGGTCATAAGATTCCAGTGTGTTTTGGATACCCTGGATGTGGTATTTATGTTTGAAAATGTTAGTCCATTCACTATTCTCTTTAAGACATCTCCATAATTGCTTGGCCATCAAGGCTTTATTGAAATCTCTTAGATTTCTAATGTCCAGCCCCCCATGGATTTGGGAAGGCAAACTTGTTTCCAAGCCACAAGATGCAACCTATTCTTAATTTCCATCCCTATCCATAATTTTTTTTTGAATTCTTTCCAGTCTATCAATAATTTTGATAGGAATTTTGAATAATTTCATAGCATACATCGGGAGGCTCTATAGCGTAGCTTTGAGTAGCTGGAGTTTACCAATCTGGCTTAACAAAGCACCTTTCTACCCAACCAACTTATTCTAGAATCTATCAATAAGATTCACCCAAAAGGAATCTAGGGCCGGACCATGGCAAAGGGGAAGACCTAAATAAGAGTCGGGCAGAACCCCAACTTTACTCCGCATAATCATGGCAATCTTCATTTTCCTGTGGTCTGGGGTGTTAAAAAAAAAATGGAACTTTTAGCCAGGCTAATTTTTTGTCCAGTACCTTTCTCATAAGTATTTAGAGTCTTTTTTAAATTCTTAGCTTCTTTAACTGAACTTCCCCCCATCAACAAAGTATCATCCACAAATTGTTGGTGAGAACAGGGAGAGGCCCGAGAAGAGGGATGTAAGCCCAAAAGATTACATTTTCTAATTTCTCTATAAAAATGTTGAATCTAAAAGTTATTAACATTTGACAATAAATGAATTTCCACTTGAAGGATACATCCAATTTGTTAGTTTGGAAACTCAAACTTAATTAAATTGCGTATACAATATTCAGTAATTCCCGTTCTATACTCAAATGTTTTGCTCCAATTTTTAATACCAATCTAAGCCCATAAACTAGGGCCATGGCTTAAACCACATTACTTGTCCCATCAGTTAGCATGGCTGCTCCTGCCACTAAAACATACCCCTTACTATTTATCACAACACACCCAAAACCTAAAACACTAAGGTTTCCCTTAGTAGCTCCATCAAAACAAAATTTGACCCTATCATTATCTAGAGGTTCCCACTTGATATATTTTATATTAGGTTTGGAATTTATATTTGTTAGAAGAATACCTTTAAAAGGCCCAACTTTATCTCCTTCTCATTTTTTAGGATACAATCATGCCAAGAAGTAAACAAAGAATCTAACTTTATATTTTTTTGGTATAAGCCTAGACTATCTTTGGAATAGATGTCTCAATTTAATATAAAATTGACTCCACCCTATAGATTTATTTCCTAAAAATTATTTGATTCCTCTCCCACCACATGTTCCAAATCAAAATAGCTAGATAAACTTCCCAAATTAGAGAAAATAAAGATTCATTGTATATTTTAGACCAAGGTTCAAACACCAAAAGAAGCTTAGCTTGAAGAGGAGCATACCAACTAATTTTTTAACAAAGCCATGATCAAAATTCCTAAGAAAATTCAAAATTAAGTAGTAATTGATCTCTAATTTCTATTTCCTTCCCACATAGGACACAAGAAAAACCCAAGAGATCCCCAAAGAAGCAAATATATCATTGGTTATGATTTTTCCTCTAAGGGATAACCATGAAAATGCTTCTACTTTCGAAAGCCCAACATCATACCAATAGAAAGAGAAAAATATTTTTGATTGTCCATCATTCACCATATTATTTATTATTGTTATTCATTTAAAAGTGAAAATGATTGTGCAAGTGATGTACAACGTGAGAGTTACACTTCTAGTTAAATCATAAATGAAATGTGAATAAAAAAGTAGCTAAATAGCATTATGCCTTATATGACATGAAGAGTTCTCCAATGATGTTATGACTAGATTTTGAACATCTAGAAATTCTTAAAAAATGGGCAAGTGAGAGTTATGGCTTGGAGAAGCTTCAATTGTAAGCTTGTGGTTGAATTTTGGAATTTTTCTATTTATTACAGGTAAAATTAAGATGTTTTGATAGTTTCATAGGTTTAAAAAATAATCATTTAATTAAAATAAACCATCATTCAATGGTTCAAGCATTTAATTGGCATATGATGAGAAAAGACGTAAGGGTCTTTGTTTTTTAGCTCACCAAATGGAGAATTGATTGAAGCTCATTTTCACCAAAACAAAGCAAATATATGTATTAATTTTAATGAAATTTCAAGCTTATGAACTCTTAGGCTAAACAAAATTGTTGTTTAAGAATAGAAGATCACAAAGTCTTTTTCAAGATATTTCACATTAGACAACTTTCTAGATTACCGAAAGGCGGATTTGATGAGGTGAAGAAAAGATTGGTGCATGTGGGTATATTTTTTTTCTAAAAGGCATAGTTTTTCCAACATGATTAGTTCATGAAATTTCTAGTTCATCAAATTACCAATTCACATAAAAAACTATGTAGCTCAAGGATAAATCCTAATAATGTTATGTTAGATGTTGACTACTAGTGAAAATGACAAGGATGTGGATGGATATCTCAAAGGTTGTTAAATAACTCTTGCGAAGGTAAATACATTTGAAAAGGGGCATGGCTGATGGGAGGTGGCTTCACATGCCTAGAAAATGACTTGGAATTGGCACTTTTGATGGTAATTAAATTTAAATATGCCAAATTTGGAAGGTATCCATCATCTATAAAAATTTCACTTAGAAAGCAATTACACAGTCAAAATTGGAAATCTACCCAAAATATTCATGACATGAATCGTGAGGATTATTCTTTTAGCAGTGAAGAGAAAGTATAAAATAGTGGCAAAGTGAAAATTAAATTGTGAAGACTTGTGATGAAAGTAAAGCCTAGTAGAAAGAATAAATACTTGCACTAGTAAATATTAGGTAGCGAGGCTTAGTAAAAGCTTACAAGTGAAAAAATCAAAAGAAAGAATGAACTATTGTGAATCTAAGAAAGGCTATGACCAAATAATTTAATAAGGCCAATAAAATTGTATATATGTATGTTGTAAAATCACCATACTCTTATTCTAATCTAGTTTGAAAAATTCATAAAATATTTACTATTATTTTAATTTAAGTAAACATTATTGCTTGTTCTAGTAGCCTATTAATGCCCTTAGAATCTAGAATACACTAGGTTGTATCAAAGTAGACTAGTTTCACTAGGGATGGTGATAAATTATGGAAAATAAAATTGATAGGCATCCTTGATTCTTAGAGGTTTGTTACAGGTAGTAAGGAGTCTTGCAATTATAGAGGGTAGAGAGGAATGTTAAAATCACTAGAAGGAGAGTTTAGAGGAAATGAAGTGAGATGTAGTATAGTAGTGTCACAAGAAATATTGAAGGGAAGATGACCCCAAGAATATAAATCCCAAGATGAAGATGTGTTTGAGAATTTTTGAGATAAAATATGAAATCAATTGATGATATTAGTTTAAAACTTGAGGATAAACTTGGGTAATACATAGATGAACATGAAAATGGTAAAGAGAGTGCGCTTGGTGATCATGAAGAAGAAAATGAAAAGTCAGTAAATGAAGGGTTCTTGGGAGCCATTTTTAGTATTGGTAGAATTAGTTTAATGGAGGCCTAAACTTTTGTTGGATCATTCAACCCAAAAGAGTTGACAAATTAGTAGGTGAACTAAAAGAGTACTTTTATTTAGAAGAATTCTACGACCCAAAAAGAGTAAATTAGGGGCAATATATCATCAAAGGTATACTTATTTAAAAAGTGGATTGGATATGGCTCAAGAATTTGAAAACAGCCTCCCCTTTTTACAAAATATCTTTTATTAAGTGATACTCTTGCATTATTTTTTCAAAATTCTTCAATTATAGATTTCAAAGGTTTGATTAATCTATATTTTCATGAGATTCTTTTAGAGATTGTGCAAACTTAATGTCTATATGGGTCATCAACTATTTAATATAATTTTCCAATGCTTTTAATTGTTGTGTTTCTACTTATTTTTGGTGTTTGACTTGTTTTGCTAATTGGGTGTTCTTTCTTTGTTTTGCTACTTACTACTATTAATGTAGTTACAAACCATGTAACATTACTATCTTTTTACATATGATTGAACCCACACTTTCATACATATTCATTGTATTTTTACAATAGATTTTTTTATTCGTGTCTAATGTTCTAAGGCCAATCATATACATTATGGGTCTAAAAATAAGATTCATTATGCTTTCAAAAATATTGACATATTCCTATTTTACATATATTTTAAAATTTTTTTAGTTATATATTCTACTTATATTTATTTTACAAGAATTTTTTGATTAGATAAAGTGGGAAGGGCCCAAACCCATTTATAAGGTAGCCAAAAAGGTGAGGTTAAAAACCACTGGAAGTAAAATAGAAAATATACAAAGACAAAAAAATTTAACAAGGAATGAGACAAATAAAAGAAGAAAGAAAAAGTATTTAAGAAACAAGGTTGTAAAGAGCCTAATAAAATACAAGATTGTCAGGGGGGTTTAGACCAAAACTTAATCCAAGGCCTTAAGAGAGGGGTAGGATGAGAAGAAGGTTCTAATACCATTCTATATAATTGAGTCCAATCAGATTAATTTGATAAACCTTTCCCATAATTAACATTATCTTTTCTCTCACCCTTAAAAGAAGATCCCAAATTGATGAGAGTCCATCTTTGTTTAAACCTCCCAACATACAGGGTAACCAATAGTAGGCCTAAGAATCACAAGGAACCTCTAAAAAAAGGGGTCCTATCCAAAATAACTTGATCCATACCTAAGGAAGAAGAATCTTTAACTAGCAATTAAAAATGAGGCCGTGTTTGAGGTTGATGAAAAGCATCAATTATCTTCTAATACTCAAAAGAGTGAAAAGGATCATGTGAATCTTGGAGATAAAACAAAGGGTACTGCCAAATAATATGAAAATTTTACAAATGTTTTTCTATTTAAAGGACTTGATTACAATCACACAATCTAGAGGATAATTTAATGGAGTTGGAAAATACAAAATCTAATTCCATGTGAATATACAAACTAGCAAAGAAGAAACTAGATCTAGACTGAATGATCTCATCAATAGTAATAAACTGAATTATAGCATTGAAAATGTTATGGATACTATTTTAATACCTATACTCTAGAGGAGTCCAAGTAGCCAAACCCAAAGAGAGATGAAATTAAACTTGGAAGAATAAAACCCACCAAACCAACTTCCAAAGGACCACCTTACAAAGAAACCAAGCCCCTCCACAAGAATATTATTATTATCCTTAATGGAATTAAAGGAGAATAAAAATAACCATTGAATAAGTCTAGTATAAGAACTTTATCCACAATAAGATACTAGTAGAAACCCTAGTTGAAAATTAAATCAATGTTAGGTCTAGGCCTCAATAGCTTCCCATTTTGTGGAGGCCAACGCTGCCCATTTAGGGGTACACATGGCTAAAAGGGAAGGATTTGGAAAGGTCTGGCTAGAATCTGACTCACTTAACATTCTCAACTATTTGAATGGGCATACAGATCCTAGCTGGACTATTGCCAACTTGATCAAATATTGATATGATATGATTAAATAGTTGGATGAATTAAAAATCTCTCATGTATTTTGGGAAGGCAATAAAGCGATGGATTTATTGGCCAATATGGCAGTGGGCTACGTGGAGGCAAAATGGTGGAGCAATTGAGACTCTTTCTCAAAAAACTTGTGCGACCTGGCATATGATGATACCATTTCTACTTGTGGTAATTAATGAAGAACAATCATGATTTGATTAAGGTGTTGGGGAAATGGTTTCCTTTAGATTTCCTTATTCGAAGATCTATTAACTTCCCTTATGCCTGGATTTTCTGTCTTCTTGTGTGGCCTCTGTATGCTTCTGTTTGGAGAGTTGTCTTGTGTAGCCTATTTTCTGCTTCTATTTGGCGACCCAAATCATTATAGGTGGGGACAAGAATTAGGCAAGAACAACCCACTTTTGATAAATGGAAGAAAAATAAGGAGGAGTGGTAGGGAATTGAAGATGGGGGAATGGTTCCCTTCTTGGAAAGACACCATGGTCCTTCTCCTTTGCTCACTAAAATGTTTGTCAATGGGTGGAAGAAAGGGGTTTTGAGGGCTTATGGTGCTAAATTTCAGGTGGATGAAACCCTAGTGACTATGGTTACGGGTTTGGCTATGAATGGTAGAAGGTTTTATAGAGATAGAAAAACAAGAGAGGAAGACATAGAGTTTTGTTTTGATAAAGATAAGGAGCATTTTAGAGTTAATAAAATGGCAGATGGTGGCTAAAATAGAAAAGACCTCATGGCTCCCTAGGCAGATATGGCCAAATTCATTATGACGTACATTACGCTTGATGACAGATATGCAAGTATATTTTCTTATCATTTTACCATCTTAAATCACTTTAGGCATGGTAAAGTTATTCCGATTCCATTCTATCTGGTTTCTTCTTTGGAGAATAGTCTAGAAAAACATGCTGAGAATCTGAATAATTCGGTTCTCCATAAAGGGCTTATTGTGCTCATTATGGAGTACGCCAAAGCCCATGAAGTTGTGCCCTCTCTCTTTGAGAAAGGCCAAATCCCTAATACTAATGTTCAAGATGTCTCTGATATGGATATGGAGATGGAGGATAGTGGGAGCGCCAAACCTCTTGTTGACCTTGATTACAAGCCGGTTGAAAAGGGTGAGATGTTGGTCACTCCTCGAACCCATAGTAGCAAGAACACCCCCAGATGGGCTGCAAGTAAATATGAATCGACCAACAAGATGGTTTCTCAAACTGAGCCTTATTCCAAAAAGAAGAAGTTGGTTGCTAAAGACTTTGGTCCCAAGACCTTGGACTAGGATATCAAATTGGACATTCCTCTTCATGTCCTAAAGGAGAAGCAGGGGAATTTGCCTAAAGATGTGGATAGTGGCTTATAAAAGGAAAGTACTCTGATGAATCTAGTGATAGAAGCGACTAGATGCCAGGAGAATTGCTGGAAGTGGGTGGGGAAGGAGATTGATACACTTAAAGAGGGGATTAAGTAGCTAATTGATATCTTCACTGATTCGCCTAAGCCTAACAAAATAGAGAAGCTCATGATCATGACCCAAAAGCTTTCCCATGATGTGGAGTTTATGAAATGTAATCAAGAGCAAAGAATTGAGAAGGTTGAGCACTCTATGGAGGAGATCAAGAATAACTTTAAGAATATGGTAGACATTAGCAAGGAGGCCATGAGAAATAGTATGGAGGGGCTGGAAAAGATCAATGCTATGGTGGCGGAGTACAGATCCAATCCTATTGACAGTGATTATCTTGGTGACAATAACATAAAGAAAGAACTGGGCGGTGAAGACTTTGTTGTGGGTGGCAATAAAACTACGGGCCCTAGTTCTATGACTAGATGCAAGAGCAGCAATAGGGGTACCTCCAGGTTCATTATATAGGACCTGGAGGAAATCAACAAAGTTACCATCAAGAAGAAAAAGGAGCTGGTGCACTTGCTTAATTGAGTGTTTGTCTGTACTTTGTTTCAATACTTGTTGTTTCTTTTTTCTTTTGAGCTCGGTCTGGGGTGTTCACCTATTTTGCTGTTGGTTTCTCTTTGGTTGGCTGATGGCTATTTTCTGTAAAACTCTTGGTTTCGGGTCCTTATAAAACCCATTTATCTTTATCAAAAACTTCCCATTGAGCACATACTATGAGACAAAAAAGCGATATCCATCCATAGATCAAGGATTGAATAGATAGGGCACATAGTAGAAAAAGACTAAAGCTCCCCACAATAGAGGTCACTAGTCTTGAATATTTGACAAGAATTAAAAGAGACACTGTCCCTCCTCTAAACAAGGCTACCCTTACAAGAATCAGTACTAAGAATGTGTTAGGATCTAGTAGTAGACATACTAGGAACAATGTTTGTATAGGGAGGTTTTAGATATTTCTGATGAGAAGAGACGTTTGCATCTAGACAAAAACACTCAACATAGATTTTGACATAATATTGAGCCTGCATATAAGGGTGGTCATAAACTTCATAAAAAAATTAATAATATCTCTAGGGGGCTTAGTAGAAAGGAAGGACCCGAGCTCCACTACCTTTGCATTTTGAGGAGCTGGGGGAAAGTTGGGGATAAATAGAATGAGGGACCACAATGGAGCACCCATCCATAGGAATACCTAGAGGAAAAGAAAAATGAGCCATCTAAGAAGAAAACATGCATAAAGATACGGAAGTGAGTAGATAATTGGGAACCCAAAGTAGGAATAAGGTTATCCCCGACACCCAAAATTCTAGCTTAAATCACTTGAGATATAATAACAGTTCATGATTAGAATTATCCACTCAATTCCCAACATTCTCATTATGAGATCACAAGCCCATGTCTCCTTTAGATTTAGAGTTAAAAATATAGGGGTCATCACTCACACGACAAGGAAGGATGTTGACTTGCCACTTGCCATTCAGACCAAATAAATGGGAATCTAGTAGAAGATCCTAGGTAAATACATTACCATCCACAACTCTCGAGTTGCATATCACAAAGTCACCATGAAGACCATCATGCATAAGAAAAAAGAGGGTGATCACTATGTTTCTAGCATAGATTCTACCTCCTAAACCATATTGATGCACCTATGGAAGGAGAACTTAGAAATTTAGCTAGAGCTACATCCTTTTGATGGTTAAGAGGTAGATTGGTGGAGCTCCAGTTGATTCAACATTTAAATCTTCGAAGAAAGATTATCCCAAAAATATGTATCTGTTTTATGTCATTAGCAAATTTTGTTGTGTAAGCCTTGAGGGGTTCCCCTCGGCTAGGGTGAAACTTGAGTTTTGGATATTAGATTATAATGTAATAAGGGTGAAGTGTTGGCATAACACTGAAGTAAATTACATTATTTAGTCTAGTTCAGTTATAGAGATTTGGTTATAGAACCATTTCATCCATATATAAGTTTTTTGCAAATCACCAAATATGATCATTAAGTTCTTGTCATCCTCTTTCAAAAGATCTTGGGTGTCTATAGAATCCATTATAGAATTTGGGTGCTGGTTCATTTTTTTTTTATAAGTTATTTTGCCAAACCACTATTGCATGCATACTTTGGTAGTTATTTTTTTATTGGATTTTATATGTTTGTATTATATTTGTGTCTTTTGCTTATCAAATAAGAAAAATATTGTTGGGTTTTGTTTAAGGATACTAAAAATCATGTAAATATCTATTATTTTTACAACTAGTATGTGCATCTTATGTAAAAATTGTATAAAAGGATAATGATTTACATCAGGAATATGATTTTTTTTTAAAATCACACATGAGACTTAATGTTTCTTCCTACAAGAATAATTTTTTTTATTTATGCGAATATTTTAGACCAATTTTTCTAGAGATGGTTTAGTTGATAATGATAGTTCTGATACTAAATATGATTCGTACAGATCCAATAGCCAACAAGATGAGAGGGGGGGGGGGGTGAATCATACAAACTTAATCATCCATAAAAACATCAGATTCAACCTCGGTAACATATATATCAGTCATATAACCAAAACTGTCAAACATGCAAACTTAAAAGCATATGAACAATATAAACCTCATAACACCAGATTTAATGTGGAAACCCAAATAGGGAAAAATGACTATGGGATTTCGGACCCACTAAGAAATATACTCTTCTAGATTATGTTTGGTTAAAAGCAAATCCTATTAAAGATTATAAACACATTGCTAGATGTGACCCGGTTAAGGGATTTCCCTCAGATATGTTAGGATCTTCACCTTGTTAGAAGTGACCTTGTTAAAGGATTTCAAACACTCAATAAGAATGTCACCTTGGTAGAGGATTTTACAAATAAGACTATTAAGTCCACTCGGTTAAGAGATTTTCTGCAACTTCTCAAAATAACAGTAATAAAAATATGTCTGCAACTTCACATCTAAAAATGCTAAAGAAGATTCTTATTTGCTCAATAAAATCAATTCATAGGACTTATCTTGTCCAACTGCTGGGCTCTATACTCTGTTATCAAAATAGGTCTTCAAGCTTCTATGCTCGGTAATCACTATGTAGCATCCCTGTGCATACACTTGCCTACATACATTGTTTATCAATAGTTTCCTATTTATAAACAATCTTCTAGCCGCTTAATCTTCTTGATCACATTTCCCATGATAAATCATAGCCATCAGATCTTCAATCTTGTTCAGGTCCAATGTATCCTTCGATCTGAAAATGTTTTACCCCGCCTTGGAACTTGCATTTTCACCTTGGAACTTGTGTTAGGGTATTGCGGTTCCATCTGAGCTGTAGATCTTCCTGCTGATCTTTCTTTACCATAGATTCTTTAACAATCTTCAGACACGGCTTGCCAATCATTTAATTCGCTCCAGCTCATCAGCTTCCTTCATTAAATATCACATGTAAACATTTAATGCATTCTGTTATAGCTCGGTTGTAACTCGGTAAATACTAAACTTCACTCGATAGACATTCTGCCTTCATTAACTGATAGCAATAACCTTAGGGTTTACCGACTAGGTTCCTTAGGGTTTACCGACTAGGTTCTTTGCTTGGTAACATAGTATAGTATTAACCTTTCAAATAATAGCATATGTAGGATATCAAAACAATCTAAACATCATGATCTCATCATTGTCTAACTCAGTAATAGTTGCCCATTGAATAACTTATCCCCTTATTCATCATATTCTTTCTGTGTCTTTTACCGACATCTTTATACTCATCAAATCATACTTCTTAAGATATGGCAACATCATACTAAATTAGAAAATCAATTTCTTGACATCAATGACAAAATAATAATATTAAGACAGTAATCACCCTTAATCAGTTATATCCATAGTCATCAACAACCTTCTCAATATCTTTATTGAAATGCCAACAATCTCTCATTGTAATTGGAATACCAACCTTCTTCTTGTCTGTTATAATGCCAACAGATAAGTACAAGGCACAATTTGTAGCAAAATGATTTTCACAACTAATAGGCATTGCTAACATAGTGACTTTGCACAAGTTTCCAAAATGACTTCTATTAAACTCTCTTGTTATTAGCACTACAGATGGTTGGAGAGTGCACCAAATATATGTGAAGAGTGCATTTCTTCATGGATACATTGAGAAAGAAATGTGCATGAAGAAAGCATTGAGGTTTTTAAGGATTAATTCTTAGTTTGTAGAGTTAAGAAATATATCTATGGCCTCAAATAAGCCCCTCAAGCTTGGCATGCCAAGATGAATTATTTCATTTTTGTTTCAAGTTTCACATAATATCATTTATATACTAATGAATATCATCTAAGAAATTGATTCTTTATTGACAATGGTTCTTCAACAGTTATTGTAGTATAGTAAAGTTAACTTTATCAGATGGATTTGACATGAAACACTTGGGTTTATTACACTAATTAATTAGCATTGGGATATAGAAATCCAACTCAAGGTTTGATATTGAACAACCTAAGTATATTCTTCATTTACATGCTAAATTTCACATGACTAGAAATAAAAACCATCTTTAACTCCCTTTCTGTTTGGAGTCAATCTTGAGGTTGGTTGTCTTCAACACTCGTTTATGCTATTTTGTATCAACAACATGTTGGTAGTCTCATTCATCTAACACACATTAGGCCATAAATTTCATATGTAGTTGGTATAGTTTAGAGATTCTTTCAAGAACCTCATGAGTTGGACTAGACATAAAATAAGAGGATTAAGATTCACTATCTTCTATCTACTCATATTTTTTTCGTTCATTAGAGATTATATTGAAATTAACTTAAAGTTGGTTTCTTAAATTTAGATTAGGATGGAAATACTTAGAATCATAACTCTATATTTTTTTATAATTTTTTGTTCTATCAAGAAAAGAGAAGTTATTTCTTTATCATCCACAAGAGTAGACTAAATGAGACTCATCAATTTAACTACTAAATCTATTTTCCTTCAAGAGATTTTAATTGAATTTGATATCTCTTCCAAGCAACCAATCAATCCCATAATACTAGGTTAAACGTTTTGGGCCAAATATGACACTAAAATCAACATTTTGCACCCGATTTTTATTTTCTAATACCTATAGCAGCTAAACCATTAAGAATTTGAAGGTGAAGTAAACTAGTTGATTTGTTAGAATTTTAATATATATTCTAAATATTTTTTAAATTAAATAGAAATGAATTGTACATATTGTGATGTAACTTTTAGTAACTTAGTATTTACAATAATCAATATTTTTCAGAAGTGACATTTATTTTATAATGTAGAACATTTTTTATAGCAAGAAGGAAATTCTAATTTTTAAAATATAGATTTGTCACAAAAATATGTAGTGCATGGATATTTTTCCATAAGAATTTGTTACATATATTTTTTTAGTTAATTTTTGAAGTTAGAGTAATTATAATTTTGATATAGGTGTATTCCATAATGCATAACGTTTTTTGTAGGCAATTGAATTAACTTCTTTTTATGTTGAATTGACGATATCAACACCTAGGGAATAAATATTTTTTACAATTTTTATTCTCTATTTTTCCACATGTGTGAAACACAATCCTTAATGTTTGATGAAAAAGATGCATTCATAAGAAATAAAACATAAATGTATCACTAAAATTAATATAATAAAAGTTATCCTATCTCGAAAGGTTATAATAATGACTTACATACTTAGAAAATAAAAAATATTAAATGAATTCATTTGAACCTCCAAATGATAAAGTTAAAGTGGTACTTTATCAAAATTTTGATAGGTGAAAAGGATACTCCACTACATGTATTCAATTTAAGAGTAGGGAGGTTCTATCTAGGGATTTCGATCTAAGAGGCTTTGATCTAACTCTCTAAAATTAGTTACTTGAAATGGGACCTCTCAAGGCTCAAATCATTATATTTTCTAAAAAAAGTATGATTTCAACAAAAATCAAGAAGTACCAAAAAGAATAACCTAGTATTGTGGGTTCACCCAACTCATAATCATATTTTATGACAAGTACAACACTATTTAAATATGTAGGATTTTTTTCCAACATCAATGGACCAAGCACATAGAGATTCATGCACATTATATTTGTGAGATCATTAATAGTTAGATCATTGTATTATTATTTTTCTTTTCTTTAGAATAGATTGCTAATATTTAAACAAGACCATTCACTAAGAAAAATTTCATTCATCTACAAGCTCTTGTTAGAGCATGATCTAGTTTAACAACATCATCCTCTTTCACAAGAGTCATTTATACCTCTTCTTTTCTCTCTTTTGAGGGGGAGTTTCTTTCCACTAGTTTTTTACCCTTTCTCCACCTTTTCTTAGGTTCTTTGTAATTCATACCTAATCATACTGAAGTGTTGGGATCCTATGCCCTTCACTCACCTAAGTACTGCTTAAAGAGAGTTGCTAGTTTAATTACTTATTTATATTTATTATATTATTAGGAGTTTATTTGATCATTGGGATATTAATTTTTTAGGAGATAATATTACTCGGGAGTTACTTCCATTTTTACTCTCAAGTCTAGTAAAAAATTGCTATCTAGTTTATATCTTTTGCACTATAAATATATCTGCATTTTTCTAATTTTTTCAATTCATTCCAAATACATAAAGAGATATTATAATATATTTGTGGTATTTTCTTGCAAACTTTTTCATTTTCTAGACTTTGCAAGGCATGCATTTGCTTGACTCTCATGGCCCAACTAGTGCTGCAATTGAAGATTTTGTTTTTAAGTTGGCT
Source organism: Cryptomeria japonica (assembly GCF_030272615.1). Taxonomy (NCBI): domain Eukaryota; kingdom Viridiplantae; phylum Streptophyta; class Pinopsida; order Cupressales; family Cupressaceae; genus Cryptomeria; species Cryptomeria japonica. Next base: position 315,425,682 of record NC_081405.1, on the reverse strand, counting down.
TGCCATCTTTTTCCTATCCACAACCGTATAAAATTGATCTTACCAAATTAGAATTTACCAAAAAGTCCTCAATGGATGGAAATAAATCAATTGCTAATATTATCAACTTTACCTCAATTTATAATTCTTGGAACTCACTTATTTTAATGAAATCATCCTTGTACTTATCCTAGATCAATTTAGGAGTCCTACAAAGCTATATGTTAAAAGTTATGCTATCTAACACATAAATTGTAATTAGACCCATCTCTTCATCCATCTTATTTATGCAAGGAAATATCATATATTCTTAAGTGTATTACATTACAGTAACATCTAATGTAGGGTCCAGTCCCTTAGACATGAGAAATATAGCCATTTGAGGGTTATAGGTGTGACAATTACATAATGTATAGTGCTCAATAAAATATATTTTTGATTAAGTGAAAAGTAAGTTTTGAAGGGGCCCCAAAACACTATTACAAAAAGATAATAAAAAAATAAGTCATTAAAGACCAGCTAGATAGAGAAAAACACAAAAAAGAGATAGCTCGCAAAGACAAAAAGCCAACGAGAAGCCCAAAGAGGCAAAGGGACAACACAAAAATAACTAAGGGAGAACCATGAGCAACAAACCTTAAGAAATGTTTTGATTATTAAAGAAAAATAGGTTTTAAGGACCCAGAACCTTTAACAAAAGAGAGAAAGATAAGGCATTAAAAGTCCAGATAATAAGAACCACTTACAAAATGACTGGCAAAAAGGCCAGCTAACCAAAAAGTCAGCATAGAAAAAACAACAAGGAAACAAGGAAAGCGCTACACAGCTATAGTTTTTAGCAGATCCTCCGCCTTCTTCACCAGCTGGTCATAGGTGGCCCCAACAACTTTGAGATCTTCCAAGTCCTTGCTTTTCTTTCTTTTTACCTCTAGTCTGGGTTCTGGGTCCTTGAGCTTCCCCTGTACCTTTAGTGTCCAGTTCAATATCCAGGATCTCCTTCTCTTCGTCTAGTTTGCTGATGAGGGTGTTGGTGTTGCTAGCATAAATCTTCAGGATGCTTAAACTCTATTCAACAATGCTCTTCAGGAACTCCTCAATTTTACTAACTTTACTAGCAGTGTCCGAAGTAGTTTGTTCATTAGCATCAACAAGATTTTTCCTTTCCAGCAGATCTTTCTCTATTTTCTCAAATCTGGGGTTGAAAGAGTCTCTTATGTTTTCAGCTTTTGCAATGGTGTTTTTCAGGTCCTTTATGTAATCCTCCATGGTCTTCCCTTCCCCAGTGTTGATGGTTTCTAAAATCTGGATTCTGTTACTGAGTTTTTTGTTGTCATCCACAACTTTCTTGTAACCAGTTATAAGCCACTCCATAGTGTCCATGAAGCCTTGCATACCCTCTAGAGGAGGGTTATGGGTAGGATCAATCTTACTAGGGGTTTCCTATTTATGATAAGCTCAGCTGCTTCTTGCTCCAGTTGGACCTTTGGTTTTGTGTTTTTTTTTAATTATCAAAATACTAGTTTTCGTTATATTTTTTATTTTAAATATATTATAGGAAATAAATTCATACTCAACAACAATTGAAGACTAAAACCATTTACAAATTTATCAATAAAGAAGGAAATATTTCACTTTAAATTTAATCTATATATACATATTAATTATTAAAAAAGATATGAACAATGTGGAATATTGAACAACATTTTCATCATTGTAGGAATAAATAAATGAAATAGTTTAAAGATAAAATCTATTAGGCTCGAAGTCAAAATATGTAGATTCAAATGAAAAATAGGAAATAAAACTCATTTGTAAAAAATAGATACAAAAATTACTAGCACTACTAAAAATCTCTTAGGACTAGCTTTTTGATGATAGGTCACTTGCAAAAATTTCAACTTGATATGCTCAAGATGCATGCAATTTGATAATAGGCTCAAAAGGGAAATAAAGATAGTTAGGATACTAAATTAATAGTCTCTACTCACCCAGGTGTATCTAGGCTTGGTAGCTTGCCCCCACATGTTAACTATTGATCACCAATGTGACTATGAATGGGGCCAGGTGGAATTTGCAATAGACTAGTGGTAAAGAAGCATAATTTGGTGATGATGGTTGAGTAATATAGTGTGAGTAGGGTCAGTTGAATGGTGAGTGGACAATCATTGAGAAACTAATAGAAAAAAAATAACCCCCAAAAAATATTTTTTATGACCAAGAAACATACCTTATGAACAATAGCTTATAATGATTATAATTGCAAGAAAAATATGAGTACCAATATCTTTACTATGAAATGGTTGACTGCCTAAAATTATTAGAAAGTAATATATGCAATAATTTTTTTAAAGACCTTTGTAGTAATGGTAGCTTCAAAGAAATATTCCATATGAATCTCTATGGATGTATATATTTTGTGTAATTGTTTGAGTTTTATTTAAAGAATTCAATTGAACCCCAAAACAAATTCTCAAAAATTTTGAACTCTACTTTTTATAATATAACATAAATTGTTAGGATTTTTTTAGCACGTCAGAGGCAAGAATCTAGTTTACTTTTCTTCAAATTGTATCATATAAATGCTCAAAGTTGAATAACTCAAAAAAGAGAATTAAAATAATAGATCTAAAGATAAGATACTCTGTTAGAGTTAATTCTTCAACTGTACAACTCCCAAAAATAACTTGTAATCAAATACTTATGACAAAAAAGATAGAAAATAAATACATCTTCAATGAAATCCTTAGAGTTCTATTGATAAAAAAATAAAATGAATCAATGGTACAATTATTATGGTTTGATCAATTTGTAACACATAATAAATCTACACTACCATAACTTCTATATATAATATGTTTTTGCATAGTGAAATTCCTCGTCATGAAATATCTATAAAGGAAGATCTTGTTTTGTGTAGCTAGAGTCACGATCTATAGGATTTTCTCCAAGACTTTACTTCTATTATTTTTTAGGATATATCAATTTCTAGTTAGTGAATATTTTAAAAATATTATAGATGCAATCCATTACATGTTTTTATTGAGTTGTGTGGGTTTCCAATAAAACCCTCATTATGTGAAGACCTTAAAAATAATCTATATACTTTTAGTACATTCATATCCTTTTCGAGATTTAACAAATATTTTATCTCCATATTATCTACTTATTTTAACCCGCTCTTCTTTCTACTCATATACTTGAGATGCAAATCATAGTATGACAAAAATATAATTATAAAAATTATTTCTCCATATCATTTTCTTCTATTTTAGGTTTTTATTGATAAGATTTTATGTAATTTCTTATCTACAAGTGGCATAGTCTTACATGAAATTAAATTATTAAATCACTCTTATCTAAATCTCTTCATCACTAATTCTTAGAAATTGATCTTGATCCCTAAATACATTGTTAATTTAACCTTCTATCAAATCAATGTGTGCAAAATTTACCTTTGTCATTTTTGTGGTTGGAAGTATCAACATTAGAATGTTTAATTCAAATTTCACAATATCCACATAGGAGTCGAGAGTTAACCTAGTGCATGTGTGTATTGATCTCTATGTTATATTGTTGAATTTAAAGAAATTTAATAAATCATTTGAAACAATGCTATTATCATTAGAGGGATGTTGGAATGTCAAGGATATCTAGGTCGAGGAGATCGAAGAGGAATTAAAATTGCATCATGTGCTTGTGATATCATCATATGCCTATTACTTTATTTGTTGTTATCTTTAATAATTGTTAAAAATCGGCTAAATTAGATCAACTAGGGGTATTGAAATTCCACAAAGGTGTTTGTAAACACCATGTATCCTTACCAAAATTGAAACTTCAAATTATGAATGGAAGCAAATTCCACTACTTAGTTTCTCTTTACTCAATTGTGTGAGCATAGGTTCAATTATATGTGCTAGATCAATTGTACACTTGTGAATGTCATGTTCACATGCATAGATCTAAACTAAAATGAAAATATAGAAATTTTATAGACTTGATGATAATTGAAATATTGCCATGAATCAATCCTTGACATTATAAACATCAATTTTCCATCTTCAAATTTAATTAAACATTCTATTTAAATTTATTTAATATCAAAATTTTCTATTTATAGATATGTAACACTTTATACAAACTAATATCTTTCCTAAATAAAATTGATTGTGGCATAGAAAAATCCAAATTCTCTCAAAGCTAACTCTTCTTAATCAAGGTACTCCATTTCTTGTGTACCAAGAAATGCTTAAGAAGTTTGATCCATTTCTGTCTAGATAGTGATCGTTAGCGTGTGGGAAAACTGGCTCCCAAAAGTCACGATTTTCGCATAACACGAAGGTTAATAGAAACTTGCAGATCCTGGTCATGCTCAGCAGAACTAGCTATGTCTTTCATTTTTTGGAAAAGTGTATAACACGAAGATTAGTGAACCGTTGGAACCAGACTAACCATGTCCGTGATCTTTAGTCATACTATCCCAATAATTAAAATTGACTTTAAAGTATTGACAAAATTGCTTTCCATTTGTATTATCTTGATAACGTGAAGAAATCTAAGTGGGTTACAGAAGATTGTGGGTGTACCTACATATGAACAACCTTGTTCATGCCCATGTTATGCCCCTCACCCTTTATTTATTTATTTGTTTATATAAAACGTAAGTAATACTAACAAGAGAGTTTGGGACCGGTGGCGACACCCAACCATCCACAGAACTTCTTATACGAACTCACTCGACTCTGCACAGCCGATGGACGTCCTCCACCGCATTCTCTCCCATTGATGGCTCTGATCGTGCCGGCAAATCCTTTTCCGCCGGTGGAAGTCATGGCGTTGTGACAGTTGCTGTTGACCATCCAAAACCAGAGTGAAGTCTTAAACGCAACGTCTGGCTTTCCGGCAACCAGATCTGGGTTATTCAGTAGCGGAAGTCCCACATATTTTCCAGCAGCTCCATAGTTGTAGTTCGTACAAAAACAAATAAACACTTGTATTAGTGATTATGCCATATTTGAAGAATGCTTAAGAATGTATTATCGGGAAATAAGATTACCAGATTAACTGAAGAGGCCCCCGTCCGTAGTATTGCTTTCCACTCGCACAAGGATATCCCGTGGAAGATTGACAATACCTAGCTTTTGCAATTTCTTCCACGTAGCACAGATCTACATATAAGACAGATTAGGGTTTCACTGTTAGCAAGCAGTAACGTCTATAATATACAAGCAGACGGAATCATATTTTGCATACTTCCAGAAATTCCAGATTTAATCCGGTTGAAGAAGTCTTGGGTGATTATGGATTCAATAGATCCGAAGGGAGAAGGCGAAGGCGTATGTTTAGAAGTACATGGGCCCTGCTGACACCCAGCTCCACAATAGGCTTGAGTGGTTCCGCAGTAGCCCCATTTGCTGCAGCACACTCCTTTGGCACATCCACAATTTTGTGCTGAGCTAAACTCTATCCCTCCTACAAATATTAACGTAGCTATCGTTAAGACTGAAATCTTTGCAAATGTCGCCATGGCTGAAATATTCTTTCAGTCTGTTTGATTTGCAAAGTATGTGCAAGATGTGTGGTATCAGTCGAGAGGAAGGTCTTCATTCAACGAAAGTTAGTGGCACACGTCAGATTCTCTAAAGTCACGGTTAAGTATGTCGGTTTACGATTCAAAATCAAGGTCTGAGCAACTACAAATAAATGAAAAACTAAGTCACGGGTTGGGATATGGTTTCAAAATTCTACAATGGAAAAATATAAATATTTTTAAAAGGAATGATAAACTATTTAAGGAGTTCTATTTTTATTGACCAGATGAATGACACCACTCAATTCATTTTATTATAAATCTCGCGTGGTTAAATTTGTGTGACTATGTTCTATTCTATTTCCGTTTCAAATAAATAAGTATTATATGTTTATAAATTTTGGTTTATAATATGTTTAAGTTATAGTTATTTTTTTGAGCAATTTAGGGTAAAAGTCAATTATATTAATATAGATATTTTAATACATAGGAAATATAAGTAAAACAAGGAAGTCTGAGAAAGATGACAAACCAAAAATAGAAGCATAAGCAAACAATCCAAATTGCCTAGATAGGACAATAAATGTGTAACCACAAAAATTTCAGAGTCTTAAACAAATAACAAGAGAAGCTATTTGTAAACCATAAACTAATTAAGCTCTAGCCTCTGAGCATCGAAGATGAAAAGTAGGAGATTGAAACCAAGCCCGAACCAGGTCATGCAAGGCTCCAACAAATCTTGAGGGGATCAATGAGTTGGAAAATAAGTACCTGCAGAGGGGTGGACAAGATGAACCAACATTGGAACTCATTGAAGAACCAATAATGGAGAGGGTGGACGAAAACAAACCGATTCATCAAGAGGTTCGAGAGCCAAATCTACCACAATTTCTTCCAGATCTATCACCTAGCCTTCTATTTTATCATCTAGAGCAAGAGAAGTGATGCCATTCACCTCTAGGTATTTCTTAATCCAATTTCTTTCTATTATCTTCGTGTAATGAAATTTTTTCTAGAGGAAGTTTAGCTTCCCTTTTATTTCAAATTTCCTACCCAAGAAGGGCTTCTCATCCTCAATGTATAAGATTGGAAATCTTTGTGGGGGTTTTCTATTTCCAATAGTTACCATATAATCCTTTAGCAGGGGAACGGTCAAATTCTCATTGATATTCCTCAATACCTTGCTTAAATCTCCTAGGAGGTCTACCTTGAAAACCTTTCTACACAAAGCTTGAGTCTTTTCTTCTAAGAGGCCAGTATGAAAAAGAGTAGCCACAAACACTATTGGAATTTGCATATTGACCATGTATTTATGGTCTATCCTAAAGAATTCCTCTCCAAGGATTTGTTTCACTACACTAAAAATAACAATATGAGACACATTTAGCACTTCCTACATGCGTTTTTCTTTTATTTCGTCCATAAAGGCCATCTATATTTTGGTAGAAACTAATTGAATAGGGGAGTCCATAATTTCCTCTGCTCTACCTAGAGCCTGAGAAAAAACATTCTCAAGAGACTACCTTTCAAACTACAATATCAATTGATAGAGAAAGGACACAAATGAAGTTGATATCTTGCATTGGAAGCTATACATGTATTAAATCAGAAACATTTGTAGTTGCTCGCTCGTGTCAAATTGATTTGACAAGTCATCGCATAATATGCTACTAAATAATGGAATTTTCCATGGCTATTGTTAGTGATTAAAAACCTTGTTTTTCTCCATCTACACCAAAATTACTAAAAAACTTTGTAAAAATCGAAGAAAGATCCTAGGGAAAATTGAATCTCAGACGAGATCTACTCATTAAATGTCTCACCAGAATGGTGGCAACAAATTCAAATATCCTTTTTTGTTGGTTTTTGGTTTAGGGGCAATGGGGTGTATCCGTTGTTTGTGTTTTCGGTTCGTAGTTGTTTAAACTCTAGTTCGCTACTAGTTTTATTCTTTTATGTTGGATTTGCATTTCGGGTCCTTGTAAAAACCGTTTATCTTAATCAAAAACAAATTTGAATATCTTTTAAGAAAAGGGAGAGGCAACTTTAAGCAAAAAGACCAAGACCATTTACCATACCTCCTTTACTAGCTGAACAACTAAAAACTTTAATGCAAAGTTACCATTCTTTATATTCTGCGAAAGCAAATCTGGGGAACCCAAGAAATATCTCCAGAAAAAAAAATCATTTCTCAAAGGAGGGTGATCCTACCTCTTAAAAACCTTCCTGTGACAAGACTCTTGACTTTTTGTTAGGGCAAACAAGAAAACTACTATTGGGTTAAAGAAAAGAAGTCTTAAATGAATGAAACTAGCCATTGTTCTAGAATTCAAAAACTCTTAATAAGTCTATAATTCAAAAATTTGCAAAGCCTCGATTTGAAAAAGAAAGAAAAAATCCTCAGGCAAGGAGTGCTACAAAAATATGAAGGTAATGATCCATATCCCTACCAAAGATATTCAAATCTACCATCTACTCAGATAATATACTCTCGAATTTCGAAGTTTTAGATATATTTTTCATTAAAAACATCTACACCCCTATTAGCTAGTATATCTGCCATACTATTAGCCTCTCTGAAGATTTATTATTTATCATAATTTTTTTTAATATTGTTCTAGTTTGTTTTCCAATTTGATTATTTTTATTTTTTAATAAGAGATCAAAATATTGAACTTTTAAAATTCAAATTAAAAATAATATTTATTATTTATATTGATCTAATTTATCGTATATTTATATTGATTTTTGTATTTGGTTTTTGTATTCTCTGATTAATAATGTAAAATTTTGTTCAAATGTTAATAATAATATCTAGGTCAAACAGTTTAAAGGAGAATTTTATTTTTATTTTTATTGAACAAAGATAATTACAATAATTATTATAATAGTAGTTCAGAAGGAACACATGAGAAAGAAAGAAAATTAATAGTTCTATGAATATTGACTACTGATAAGAAGAAAACACTATAATAGCAGTTGAAGCAGCAAAAATAACTAGTATCTAAAATGAACCGATATAATAAGGGCAATGATATACATAACTTGGTCTTAAATAACACTTGAAATTTGAAGGGTTTTTTAAGTTGTCTATAACATTTAACATCTCCAACATGCATTTGTGTGAATTGATATTTGATCTCCACCTAAAGGTTGTTGTAGGTGGCCTCCTTTATTAGCTGAGAGTACAACGAAATAAGTTCTAACATGATGTGACAGAAAGTTGTAGCATTTCTACTTCCTGATGTGTAATATAATTAGAAAAAAATAGCTAAACACCTACATTTTCAAATATGCAGCAAGATAGTTTGTCTCATAAAATCAACAAAAATTCTCTTAGGCAACCCAATACCTAAAACAACTTCTTTCCAATCCAACACATGGTCAAAGATAGTAGGAAAATGATAAAAAATTGTAGTCCATTTCCTCTTGGCCCAAAACAATCCAAAAAACTATGTTTTATACTTTTAGAATGCTAGTAGAAAGGGTATGTAATTGGAGGAATCTTTAAATATTTTAATCTATCACATTTAGACAATTTATGGTGTAATACTTTCCAGCTTAGGATTTGAGCATTTTCCTCAGCTTTATGTTTGGAAGAAGTGATAGGTAAATCTTCTTCAAAGGGAAATCGAAAAGGAAGTTTTCCCAAGCTAAAACCAATAATTTAAATTCCATTACAAAGGAGATCATAATTCCATGAGAATCCACCAACACCATTGATTTTATAAATGTAATAAACCCTATAAATTTGTTATTCAGCCTAAAAGATATTTTAGTGCCTTGGAACTCAACTCAATCTAGTGAAGTGAAATCCTAGATATCACTAAACTGCTACATACCTTTGTTTAATAAATAAAGAGCTTGTTTGGGAAAGATAATTACAAGAGGGTTCCTATGATATTGAACTAATTTATTCCACCAAATAGAAGAGGTGGCAAAGCTAAACCCATGTTGTAGAGAATCCTTTCATATTAAAAAAGTACAAAACTTGTCGCCAAGATTTCTAGATGGATTGCAAAGGAAATAAGGCCCTTAACTGAAAGAAAGGATTCATCCAAAACATTTCCATTCTTTATTTCCAGTAGCAAGAGAAACACAGTGATGAACAAACATTTTTCTAGGTTTCTCTCCAGTTATGACTCTTATTATCCATTTTGCTGATAAACAAGAGCCTTGAGTCTTAGGAACCAAGATCCCTAGCCCACTCTTATTTTTGGATTGTATATAATGAGGCCAAGATGAAGTTTTAAAGCCTAATTGACCGTCCCAATTAGTCCACAGTGATTGTCACATTTTATAAAGCTTACCGCAACCCTTTTTGGATAACATCCAACAAGAGGAGTAGTAAACATTAGAGGCCAAAAATAATGTGTTAACCACTTGAAACTTACCGACAATTGATAAGTATTTATTTCCATAATTAAAGATCTTGTTTTTCAACTTAACTATGAACCAATTCCAGATGTTAGTAAGACTGACCTAGATATCTAGTCATCTATCCATGTCTGATTTGTTTCCATTCTTTAAGGATCCAAGAAGGAATTAGATTAGAACTAATCATAATAAATTTGTTGCATCATAGGAAAGCTTAGATCTTGAAGCAGAGAAATATAGATTTAGAAATTCCAATGCATTATTAGTTTTTTTTCAACATTTTGTATAAATAATATACCATCATTAGAAAAAATGGGAGTTAATTACAACTAGATTGTTAAAAATATAGATACCTTTAAGGCAAGTGCAAGAAGATGAGCACCAATTCAGGGGAGGTTTTCTCATGAGGAAAAATTCCACTAGAAATGGGGACCCATTCATTAGAAAATGGATACATGTTACTGTAGTGTCATAAAATTGCCACCCTAGCAATTTTAACCACATTTGAGGTCCTCATCTTGGCGATCGAATCTTCCTTCGTAACTAAGACTTCTCTCTGCATTTTCACCTTGAAACCCTCCTTGTTTAAGCCTTGTTTCTACCTTTAGACCCTGTCTAAACCCCAAGATAGGGCAGGACAGGGGCTTGGCGCCCCTCTACCCCCCTCTTATGGTGGCCCCAAGATAGGTCCCACCGGTCTTATCTGCATTTTGGGATTCTAAATCCCCTCGATGTTGGTCTTTGGTGAGATGAATTAATCTTCTGAGACATTGGCCCTCTCATTTGCATAGACACTATATACACAAAATACACGATAGGAAAAATTCAAGTGAAAGGTATTCATCAAACATTCAAGTCTTCAAGCATCCATCAAGTCTTCTTCTTCATGTGTCTTATTCATTGATCCATTGGAGAAACATTACAACATTCATTTGCAAGCATGTGTGTGTGTTAGGGTTTTGGAATGTTACATGCAATTTCATGCAAACACTTGTGATTAAATTCAAGAAGCAAGGAAACCATCATCAATAAATTGCAGATCTATACGGTATACATTTCCATTATTTACATTTAAGCATTTGCAATTACTTTCTTTAAAGATTTATTCCTCAACCGGGGTTTGACTGAGGCAAAACACTATTCAGAACCCTTCTTCCCTTCTTTTTTGCATGTAGGTTGAAGGTGCACAACTATAATTGCAGGTTTGGGCTTCATTTGCAGAGACGGGAAAACCCTTTTCATTTTGCAGATTTTTCGAAGGACAGTGTGCACTTTCTGTCGTGCTCTGTGAAGTGTACCTATACCTACAAACACAATGCACTCAATAAATCATTACAAGCATGGTTATAAGATTTAAATCAAAGAAAGACAAAACCATAGCTAATCGACTTATTGCCTCCTAGTAAATGCGAGTATGAAAAATGCTCTCAGATCTTATTATGTAAATTCCAGTGGCTTGACTACACTTAGATGGAGGGTTTGAATGATGAAAATGCATGATCTTAACAAGAATAGCATGATTAATCTATATGAATGATTGATCTAGCATGACTAAGCTAAGATTTAAGCTAAAATTGAGCATGATAATATTGCTAAAATTGATAAACTATAAGCTAGATGCCTATAATAACAATGCATAAGATGAGAATGAGATGGGATGCAATCATGATATGAAATTGCTCCAAAATGGGGTCTATTTATAGGATTTCCCAAGGCTAGGGGTGATGTGGCAAGAATCAACGATCAAGATTGATCTGAAGATATCAATGGTTAAATTGGAGGAGGATGGCAAAGGGGGTTGGATTAAAGGGAACATCTGTCATCTCTATGGTAACAAGTGTCAAGAGGATTCTAGAAGGGGTTAGATGAAAGGGAACACTTAGTGACAAGTGTCACAAGGTTTTAGAAGATGTTGGATGAAAGGGGACATGGGGGTAGGTAGAATGGGTTAGGTTTAGGAATGGTTAGGTTTAGAAGTGGTAGAAGTTAGGAGAATTTGAATTTAAAAATTCAAATAATATGAAAAGGATAATTAATCTCAACAACTCATAATTGATTTGTTTTAATTAATTAAGGGATTAGAAGAAATGATTTTGGATGAGGGAATTAATTAATTTAAGAAGATGGAATGAACCTATTAAATAAATCCTTAGATTTATTAATAAGTAGATGAAAAGGAAATTTAATCAAATTGCTTAGTGAATTCAATTAAATTGGGGAGGAGGATTAATTAAATATTTGCTTATTTAATTAATTATTTTCAGACCATTTTTAGGTGTATACATTTTGCTACTCTTTGAAGCGAGGTGTGATGACATGTTGATTCAAAGAATAATCTCATTTTGATGATGGTATTGATTTGATAGGATGCCCCAACTCTTGATTGTTAAATTCCGGTATGATGATGCCCCCTCAGAAGATCAATTGAGATAATTGATCTTTGGAGTTTTTGCGAGATTGATATCCTGATAGATTTGATTTGATTTTTGTAACTGTGGTTGATGAAAATGCAAGTTCTTTGATTAGCTTGATTGCTTAGATTGGTAAGATTAAAAAATCTTGATTGATTAGATTAAGTCTAGTTTCAAGAAGGATTCATCTTGTATAAGACAACAATGATCAAAGCATCTGGTTTAAGGAAGGATTCATCCTATATAAGACATGATCAGAACATCTGGTTTCAGGAAGGATACATCCTGTATAAGACATGAATCAAAATCAGATTGTCTGGTTTTAGGAAGGATACATCTTGTATAAGACGTGATAGAATTGATTAGGTTTGATCGATTGATTTGATTTGATAAGGTTGATAGATAAAGAACTGACAGTTTGTTGATAGCAAGATGCAGAAATATTTGGATATGCTGATGTTGATTCTGTTGAGAGAGATAGCATAAGATTTTTTCTAGGTTGATCATATCATGAGAGATATGAGTCATCATTCTGATTGCATATACACTTGTGATGATACTTTGATGATTCCTGCAATAGATTTAGCCTTGAATAAAAGGAGCTTGTAGGATCCCATGCAAGGATGAAATGCGAGCTAAAATGCAAATGAAATGCAAACTATGACTGGACTAGTCATTGGATTATTTTGCGTTTTTGTCATCGGGTATGTGCACCAAGTCGTGGGACCAAAAGGGGGTCTTAAGATGCCACTTTTTTTCTGAAATCAACAAAGTTTGAACTTCAATGACAAATTGAAGATAGTTAGACTCCAAATTTGAAGATGCAACAAGAACAAGAGTCAGAGTGCTTCAAGTCTACTTTCTAAACTACTAATTTTTTTTGAAAATGGTGGAGATTAAGGGCTTCAAAAAGGGGGGCCACAAAAAGTGGTCCTATTTTTATGCAAAAAACATAACATAGCGTCTGTTGTGGCCCCCCTAAAATGTTAACTTTTTTATTGAATTTTTAAAATCGCTTTAGTGAGAAATTAGCTAACACCTTGTAGTTTATGCCAAATTTTTCAGCTAATTTTTGAAGTGGACACATCCTGAAAAATAGAAATTTGAGCGTGCTCCCCCTTAAAATCATTGATAACTAATCAAAAATCAATTTTTTTTTTTTAAAAAATTGTGTGGAATGGAGTCTAGTTTCTAAAAATGTAAGTTTTTTCAAAATTCGATGAACGTGTAAAAAACTATACCCAAAATAGTTCATGTTGGTTTTTGACCAAAATCGAACACACTAACAAAAGAAATTATAGATGAAAGCCTTAACGAAATAAAAATGTGAAAAGAATTACATGCTTGGATAGCTAAGAGATAGATCGAGGTCTCTATGGTATTTTTTTTAGTTTTATTGAAACACGTGCAAACCTGATGGAGAGCACGACCAAAAATATGTGTAAATTTTCTAATCCTCTGTTAAAAACATGTCTCAGGCCTGAAATGGTCGTCCAACTGTATGGGTTGGATGCCCAAGTACAATCCAACCCAAAGGTTTGGTAATTCCCAATGTAGACCATTTAGCGAGCGCCATATTTGGCGCTCGCCAAATGAAAAAAATAGGCTTTTCCCATTTGGCATGCACCAAATGAGAAAAGTCAACTTTTTTCATTTGGCGCATGCCAAATGTCCTGCATTGTCCAATTTTAAGGTTTTGTGATGCAAATTTTTCAACTTGGGCACAAGTTATACCCATCATGAGAGGAGAATATATACATGAAATATAATATTTAAGTATAAGTCACTTTAAGTTATATTTCATGTATATATTGGTAGGATTTTTTAGAGTGGTTTCAACTCTAGAGGAGTTATAATGTAGATTCTTGTTTTTAGAGGATCATATTGACTTTCATACTTAGTCAAATTTCAGTAATCAACATTCTCCTATTAGCATTCTTTAGATCCGTATCTCACTATCTTTATCTTCCCTAAACTCTACACCTATCTTTCTCCATCTCTTTTCTCTCTCACTTCTCTCTCCCTTCTCTAGGTATATCCCACCCTCTTTACCTTTCATCTCTTCCTTGTACCCTAATTTATATCCTTGACTCCCTTCCTCTCTCTTCTCTCTCACTCTCTTATTATTTCTCTCCCCTCCCACTCGTTTCTCTTGTTCACTACCGATCCCTTCTATCCTCTCTCTCTCTCCATATATAGGGCTCTCCTTCCCTCCCTATTCACCTCACTACCTCTCCCTCCCTATATTATTACCCACCTCTCTCTCCCCCTCTAGGTTTCTCACTTATCTAATTGTCCACCCTCTAGTTATCTCCCTCCCTCTCCACCTTTCTCTCCTTTTCCCTTGCCCCTATCTATTTATGAACACTCTCCCTCTCTTCTCTCTCTCCAAACCTAGATCCATCTCCGCATTCTCTAGGTCTCTCGCTCCCTCCATTTCTACCTCTCCATCCATCCCCTCTTACTCATCTCTTTGTTCTTCTATCTCTTCTCTTCTCTCTCCCTTCCCTCTCTCGATCTCTCCCTTCCTTTCTTCTCCTCTCCATTTATATATCCTTCCCCCACTCTCTCATTATCTCTCTTCCTCTGTTATTCTCTCTCTTCATTGTCTAGTTCATTAACTCTCCAACCCACCCTCTCTCCCCTCTCTAGGTTTCTCCCTCCCTTCTTCTCCACTTATCTGCCTTTGCATATAGGTCTCGTTACCCACCTCTCTTTATCCCCCTCTATCTTTCTCATTCCTCTCTTGAAATCTAGGTCTCTTGCCTATCTATATGTCCCCTCTATAGTTCTCTCTCTTCCTCTCTATCTCTCTCCCCCTCCTCCTTAACATACGACCCACAACAACACCAAGTGGTGTTCTAAAGGGTCACAAGACACCATATGACCCCTGACAACACCTAAGGAGTCATATGGGGCCCTAAGGGCACACCATATGACACCTTAGGACACAATACAACCCATAACAACACCATATGATGTTCTCAGGGGTCATATGGTGTCTTAATTGGTCATAGGACACCATATGATCTCTTAGGATACAATATGACCCCTAATGACACCTAATGGGTCATATGGTGTCCTCAGGGGTCATATGGTGTCCTAAATGGTCATAGGACACCATATGACCCCTTAGGATACAATATGACCCCTAATGACACCTAATGGGTCATATGGTGTCCTAAGGGGTCATATGATGTCCTAAGGGGTCATAGGACACCATATGACCTCTTAGGACACCATACAACCCATAACAATATCATATGGTATCCTAACATGTCATAGGACACCACATAACCCCTTAGGACACCATACGACCCATAACAACACCATATGGTGTCCTAAGGGGTCACAAGACACCTGATGACCCCTGAGGACACCATATGACCCATATTGACACTATATGGTTGTTGGCATTATGTGAACCAGTATGAGGACATAATGACATTGTATGTTGTCATTGATATCAATATGCTGAAGACGTGAGAACCGACATATGAGAGAACCAGTATAACACTGTGAACCAACATTTGTGCCAAAGTGAAGTTGTGTGCTTGTTCAAGGTGAACCAACATATGGTTATGGGAACCGACATATGGAAGTGTTGTATGACTACCGGTTGGTAGTCTCAACTTTAGGGTTTCTAGTTGAAGTGCTTCAAGCTTGTGTGGC
This sequence comes from Cryptomeria japonica, assembly GCF_030272615.1. NCBI lineage: Eukaryota > Viridiplantae > Streptophyta > Pinopsida > Cupressales > Cupressaceae > Cryptomeria > Cryptomeria japonica. Next base: position 315,409,713 of record NC_081405.1, on the reverse strand, counting down.
TCAATTAGTGACTTTGTGTGATGAGTGAGCATGATAACAAAGAACAGATCATGTTGCCATGTAAACCTTGTGTGCTTGAAGGATCTTGCATGAAGAAGATTGTTCCTATCTACCTCGGGAATGTGAGAAGTCTGTAAAATGATGATAACATGTGATGGGTTATCAGTCGCCACAAAATCGGTGGAAATGGACGATGGAGAATGTCTTGAGATTGGATCAAGAACTGCTGCATTTAATGCAGTGTGCTCAATGGTCAGGATTGAACCATTTGAATTCCTTAACCTAACAGGTTTAGGGTTTAGGGTTTATGCTACCGACCTAACTGTTTTCCTATAAGGTCGATGTTGTGATTCTTTCTAAAGTTGTTGGCAAAAGTTGTGTGTGTGTATCCAAGAGAAGGGATACGTGATTCTTGCCAGACCAAAAGGAGAGAAGTGATACCTGTAGAGTGTAAGTGCAGAAGGTGAAGATAAGCTTAAGCGGATCTGCATTGGCATTGAGTGTTGTTACTAGATCATTGTAATACCTATTGATCTCTAACCACCTCAACAGTTGGAAAATCCCTTAACAGGGTAGCCTTAACCGGCTTGCTGTAAATCCTTTAACAGGGTAATTCAAAGCTATTGAGTTCGAAATCCTTTAGCTATTGAGTTCTTGAAATCCTCTAACAAGGTAACCTTTAACATGGTTTAACCCTGAACCAGGTATTGTAGCCATCCCTTAATCGGGTGATCTCTAACAGGATCGGTTCCTAGCAGAACCTATTGTAATGTCTCTAACCGGACAAGGCTCCTAACAAAGTGGACTTTTAAAGAGTTAAAAAATAGCTTGTGGGTATTCATCCCCACCGTGGTTTTTCCCAGTTGGGTTTCCACGTGAAAAATATGTGTGTCATGTGTGATGCTTTTATCTTGTGATGCTTTGCTATTGTCTGTCAAGCATATGATGGTTATGTGTTTTATGCTTGTCAATAAAACATGTTGAACTAGCTGTTATTATGATCTGATGATAGATTACTTGTTTATGAATAAGGGTGAAACGATAGGGTAGTCTTGAGTTGAGTGAAAAGCTAAGTGAGTAATCGGTTAATGCTTGTCTTAGACATTCTTAGCTTTATTGGTTGCACTCTGTTTCAAACCGGTGTCACTGTTTGCCAGTCATTTGAAGTGTTTGCTGTCAGACAAGTTTAGGACTGTATTTTTGCCTGTACTGATTCACCCCCCCCTCTTAGTATCGGGTTAGTACTATCAGTTCATCATTGAGTTATCAATTGGTATTAGAGCATCCTCCAGGTCCTCTGTGCTATAAGCTTAACCGCTTGAGGTAAAGATCCTAGTCTAATGATGAAAAGGGAAGGTCCAAAGTTTAACAGAGAAAATTTCAGTATATGGAAAGATAGAATGAAAATATACATCAGAAGCATGGGTGCTCAACACTGGAGCTATGTTGAGAATGCCTATGTTGCTCCTACCGGTACTCTCACCGATGACCAAAAGAGAGAGATGTAGGAGAATGGGCAAGTCATGGAAGCCCTAATTAGTAGTTTATCTGACATTGAGTTTATTGATGTTCAGGATATGGTAAATCCCAAAGAGGTATGGGATACTCTTGAAAATATCTATGGCGGTGATGAGCATGTATAACATGCTAAGGAAGAAAGCCTTAGAGGGAAGTTTGAAGATATGCGGATGGTTGAAGGTGAGACCATTCAATAGTATGGAATAAGAATCAAAACAATTGTTGGAGATATCAAGAGTGCAGGTGGTAAAATAGAAGATTCCACTGTGGTTAGCAAAGTCCTAAGATCCCTATTGCCGGTCTATGCAATAAGGGTTGCTGCTATTCAGGAGCTAAGATCAATAGACAAGACTAAGGTATCCCTAGAATCCATCATTGCAATGTTGACAGCCTATGAGCTAAATAGTTTCAATGGCAGTGTTCAAAAGACTGAATCAGCTTTTAAAGCTTCTACAGTACCATCCAGAAAAGGAAAAGAAGCTAGCACTAGTTGTGAACCAAGACAGGGTAGAGAAATGGATGATGAGGAGATTCTGATGGCATTTGAAGCTCTCCTTTCTAGGAAACTTCCTAAAGGAACCAACAAATACAGAGGTAAGCTACCTTTGAAATGCTTTTCTTGTAACCCAGATAGGACATATTGCTGTAAACTGTCCTAATGGCGACAACAAGGACAAACCGGAAAGGTTCAAGAAATTCAAAGGAGGAAACTGGAGAAACTATTTTGTGGTAGTTGATGAAGGTGTCACAGATGAAGAATTAGAGGATGAAGAAAATGAAGATATTATGTTTGTTGCTTTCAAGGAAGATGTGTTAGACAAGAAGGCTCTTGTCTCCCGGTTTGATAATTCCAATGAGTGGATCATTGACAGTGGTTGTTCTCACCATATGACTGGTGACCGGAGCAAGTTTCTATCCTTGGAGGAGTATGATGGTGGTGTGGTTCGCTTTGGAAATGATGCACCATGCATGGTCAAAGGCAAAGGGTCCATCTCTCTGAATGGAAAGAGTAGTGCTAACAATGTGTATTGGGTTGATGGTCTTAGACATAACCTTTTGAGTGTTGCCCAGCTGAATGACATTGGCCTCACTCTGGAATTCAATAATGGAGTTTGCAGAATCAAAGGAAAGAATGGTGAATTGGTGGCCACTGACATGCAGACCAAAGGTAACCTATTTCATCTGAATGCAAATATAAGTACATGTCTTATGACCAAATTTGATGATAGTTGGATATGGCATAGGAGACTCTACCATGTAAACTTTGATAACATTGTGAAGGCTAGTAAGATCAAGGCAGTTAGAGGGTTACCGGTGCTAAGAAAACTAGATAATACCTTGTGCAAAGAGTGTCAATTGGGGAAAATGTCTTCCTAAACCTTTAAAGGTAAATCTTTCACTGTTGACAACTTTCTTGATCTTGTGCATACTGATTTGTGTGGTCCTATGAAAACTAGAAGTGTGTAGGGTGATAGGTACTTCATGATTCTCACTAATGACTTCTCCAGAATGATGTGGGTCACATTCTTGAAAGACAAGTCTGAAGCCTTTGTAAAGTTCAAAGCTTTTAGAGCATTAGTGGAGAAGGAAAGCAGTAAAAGGATCAAGTGCCTAAGAACTGATCAAGGAGGGGAATTCACTTCCGGTGAATTCAACAAGTACTGTGAAGAACATGGCATCAAGAGGCAATTGTCTGCCCCTCGGACTCCACAACAGAATGGCCTAGTAGAGAGGAATAACCGGACTATGGTTGAAGCAGCTAGAACCATGTTGATTCAAGGAAAGGTAGCTCACACCTTTTGGAGAGAAGCGGTGAGCACTACAGTCTACACAATGAACCGGGTACTCATCAAGAAAGGTAAGGATGAAAATCCTTACGAGTATTGGACCAGTAAGACACTTGTGGTCAGCTACTTTAGAGTGTTTGGTAGCAAATGTTGCATCAAGAGGAGTGAACACCAGAGCAATTTTGATGCGAAATGTGATGAGGGAATATTCCTAGGATATTCCACAAAGAGCATAGCTCTAAAGTGTTTCAACAATAGGACCCAGAGAATTATGGAAAGCATCAATCTAAGAGTTGATGAAACCTTTGAGAACACTGAGGAAACCGATAGTGAGCAAGCGGTAAACGAACCGGTTGCAACCTTCTCGGAACCGGTTGCAACCTTCTCAGAATCGGTTGACAGCCAACCGAGTACCAGTAACAATGTTTCTACACTGACAAATGTAGATGCTGATGCTGATGGAGATGAGGATGAAGAAGAAAAGCAATAGGAATCTATCAAGACCATTCCTCGGTATGTCAAGATGAATCATGATCCTAAGCAAATCATAGGAGATAAGGATGCAGGAATCCTTACAAGAAGAAAGGTCAGAGAAAACTCATGTATGATCTCTGAATTTGAGCCTAAAACATTCAAAGATGCACATAAAGATGAAGACTGGATCAAGGCAATGGAAGAGGAACTTGACCAGATAGAGAAAAATGGTACATGGTCTTTGGTACCCAGACCAGAGCATAAAAATGTCATTGGTACCAAATGGGTCTTCAGAAATAAGATGAATGAGGATGGAACAATGATTAGAAACAAAGCCCGATTAGTGTGCAAAGGATGTGCTCAAGAAAAAGGAGAAGACTATGGAGAAACCTTTGCTCCTGTAGGTAGATTGGAAGGAGTTCATATGCTTCTTGCATATGCAGCTTTTAAAGGCTTCAAGGTATATCAAATGGATGTAAAATCTGCATTCCTAAATGGTGTACTTGAAGAGGAGGTGTATATTGAGCATCCAGATGGGTTTTTCCTATCTGAAGATAGTGACATGGTATGTAGGCTACATAAAGCCTTATATGGACTAAAGCAGGCACCTAGGGCATGGTATGAACGTTTGCATTCCCATCTTGTGAAGATTGGATTTGAGATAACAAGTGAAGATAGTAATATCTACTTGAAGTCTAAAGGAGATCAGATCCTGATCTGTGAGGTCTTTGTTGATGACATTATCTTTGGTGGAGATGACAAGATGAGTCATGAGTTTGCAGATGAGATGAAGAAAGAGTTTGAAATGTCACTCATAAGGGAGATTAAATTTTTCATTGGACTGCAGATCCAGCAGATGAAGGATGGAATCTTTATCACTCAGTCCAAGTATGTCAAAGAGGTGTTGAAGACCTTTGGCATGGAAGATAGCAAACCGGTTGGTACTCCGATGGTGACCAGTTGTAAAATATCTAAAGAAGATGACTTAGAATTGGTTGATGAGAAGGAATACCGATCAATGATTGGTAAGTTGCATTATGTAGTGCATAATAGACTAGATATTGCACATGCAGTTGGCATTACCGCAAGATTCCAGAAAAGCCCAAGAGAATCTCACTTGGTTGCAGTCAAGCGAGTTCTTAGGTATCTGAAGAGAACTGTTGACTATGGATTGTGGTATCCTGATAGAAAGGATTTCAACTTGAAAGTATACACAGATGCTGATTGGGCAGGCAATATAGATGACCGGAAAAGCACAATCGGTGGTGCATTCTTTCTTGGTGGTAGACTGGTCTCATGGATGAGTAAGAAGCAGAGTTGTATCTCTCAGTCTACAATGGGAGTAGAGTATGTTGCAGCTTTCATGAACTGCACTCAAACAATTTGGATGAAGCATGTATTAAATGGCTTCAAAGTTCTTGTATCTGAACCGATAAGTATATTTTTTGACAATACTAGTGCAATTAATATCTCCAAGAATCCGGTTTTACATTCTAGAACCAAGCACTTTGAGCTTAAGTATCATTTCTTAATGGAAAAGGTTCAGAACAAAGAGATTGCACTGGAACATGTTTCCAGTAAGGAGCAGTTAGCAAACATATTCACCAAGCCTCTCCCAAAGATTACATTTTTGTACTTAAGAGGTGAATTAGGTATGTTGCCCCTTCAGGAGGTAAACTAAAAGCATATGCTCCACATCATTCAGGTATTGCATAGTCAAATTTATTTTGGATTGATGTGTTGAAGGATGCTACTCCTTAGGGGGAGCAACATAATGGAACAGGGAAGCTTGTGCCTCCACTTTGGCATTGTTGTCAAAGGGGGAGAAGATGTGAAGTGAAGAAGATATCTGCAAAAATTGGGGGAGAAGATGTGAAACAGAGAGATATCTTTGTATATTGCCATCAATACCAAAGGGGGAGATTGTTGGTATTATGTGAACCGGTATGAGGACATAATGACATTGTATGTTGTCATTGATGTCAATATGTTGAAGAGGTGAGAACCAGCATATGAGAGAACCGATATAACACTGTGAACCGACATTTGTGCCAAAGTGAAGCGGTGTGCTTGTTCAAGGTGAATCGGCATATGGTTATGGGAACCGGCACATGGAAGCATTGTATGACTACTGGTTGGTAGTCTCAACTTTAGGGTTTCCAGTTGAAGTGCTTCAAGCCTGTGTGGCTCAATCGGTGACTGTGTGCAATGAATTAGCATGATAACAAAGAACAGATCATGTTGCCATGTAAGCCTTTGTGCGCTTGAAGGATCTTGCATGAAGAAGATTGTTCCTATCTACCTCGGGAATGTGAGAAGTCTGTAAAATGGTGATAACATGTGATGGGTTACCAACCGCCACAAAATCGGTGGAAATGGATGATGGAGAATGTCTTGAGATTGGATCAAGAACTGCTGCATTTAATGCAGTGTGCTCAATGGTCAGGATTGAACCATTTGAATTCCTTAACCTAATAGGTTTAGGGTTTAGGGTTTATGCTATTGACCTAACTGTTTTCCTATAAGGTCAATGTTGTGATTCTTTCTAAAGTTGTGGCAAAAGTTGTGTGTGTGTATCCAAGAGAAGGGATACGTGATTCTTGCTAGACCAAAAGGAGAGAAGTGATACCTGCAGAGTGTAAGTGCAGAAGGTGAAGAGGAGCTTAAGTGGATCTGCATTGGCATTGAGTGCTGTTACTAGATCATTGTAATACCTGTTGATCTCTAACCACCTTAACAGTTGGAAAATCCCTTAATAGGATAGCCTTAACCGGCTTGCTGTAAATCCTTTAACAGGGTAATTCAAAGCTATTGAGTTCGAAATCCTTTAGCTATTGAGTTCTTGAAATCCTCTAACAAGGTAACCTTTAACATGGTTTAACCCTTAACCAAGTATTGTAGCCATCCCTTAATCGGGTGATCTCTAACAGGATCGGTTCCTAGCAGAACCTATTGTAATGTCTCTAATCGGACAAGGCTCCTAACAGAGCGGACTTCTAAAGAGTTCAAAAATAGCTTGTGGGTATTCATCCCCACCATGGTTTTTCCCAGTTGGGTTTCCACATGAAAAATATGTGTGTCATGTGTGATGCTTTTATCTTGTGATGCTTTGTTATTGTCTGTCAAGCATATGATGGTTATGTGTTTTATGCTTGTCAATAAAACATGTTGAAGTAGCTATTATTATGATCTGATGATAGATTACCTGTTTATGCATAAGGGTGAAATGATAGGGTAGTCTTGAGTTGAGTGAAAAGCTAAGTGAGTAACCGGTTAATGCTTGTCTTAGACATTCTTAGCTTTATCGGTTGCACTCTGTTTGAAACCGGTGTCACTGTTTGCTAGTCATTTGAAGTGTTTGCTGTCAGACTGGTTTAGGACTATATTTTTGCCTATACTGATTCACCCCCCCCCTCTCAGTACTGGGTTAGTACTATCAGTTCATCATTGAGTTATCAATGGTGTGGTAAGGGGTCATATGGTGTCTTAAGGGGTCATAACACACCATATGACCCTTTAGAACACAATATGAGCCCTAACGACACCTAAGGGGTCATATGGTGTCTTAAGGGGTCATAGGACACCATATGACCCCTTAGGACACAATATGAACCCTAATGACATGTAAGAGGTTATATGGTGTCCTAAGGGGTCATAGAACACTATATGACCCCTTAGGACACCATATAACCCAGAATGACACTATATGGTGTCCTAAGGGGTCACATGGTGTCATAAGGGATCATCGGACACCATATGACCCCTGAGGACACCATACAACCCATAACGACACCATATGGTGTCCTAAGGGGTCATAGGATACCATATGACCCATTATTACACAATATGATCCCTAATGACACCTAAGGGGTCATATGGTGTCCTATGGGGTCATAGGGCACCATATTACCCCTTAGGACACAGTACGATGCATAACAACACCATATTGTGTCGTAAGGGGTTATATGGTGTCCTAAGGGGTCATAAGACACAATATAACTCCTTAGGACACAATATGACCCCTAACAACCCCTTAGGGGGTTATATGACACCATATGACCCCTTAGCACACTATACGACCTATAATGACACCATATGGTGTCCTAATGGGTCATATAACACCATATGACCCCTTAGCACACCATAAGACCCATAATGACACCATATGGTGTCCTAAGGGGTAATATGACACCATATGACCCATAAAAACACCATATGAGGGCTCATATGGTATCCTACACCATATGACCCATAACGACACCATATTGTATCCTAAGGGGTCATATGGTGCCCTAAGGGGTCATCAGACACCATATGACCCCTCAAGACACCATACGACTCATAACAACTCCATATTGTATCCTAAGGGGTCATATGGTGTCCTAAAGGGTCATAGGACACAATATGACCACTAACGACCCCTTATGGGGTCATCAGACACCATATGACCCCATAAAACATCATATAGCCCATAACAACACAGTATGGTGTCCTAAGGGGTCATACAACACCATATGACCCCTTAGTACACCATACGACCCATAAAGAATACCATATGGTATCCTTCATCTGATACCATATGACTCCTTAGGACAACATATGACCCATAAAGATACCATATGGTGTCCTATGGGATCATATGGTGTCCTAAGGGGTCATAGGACACCCTATGACCCCTTAGGACACAATATGATCCCTAACAACACCTAAGGGGACATATGGTGTCCTAGGGGTTCATAGGACACCATATAACCCCTTAGGACACAATATGACCCCTAACGACACCTAAGGGGTCATAAGACACCTAATGACCGCTTAGGACACCATACGACCCATAATGGCACCATATGGTGTCATAAGGGGTCATATGGTGTCCTAAGGGGTCATATGACACCATATGACTCCTTAAGAATAGAGAGAGAGAGATGGTGACCTTGAGAATGGAGAGAGACAATAAGAGAGTAAGGAATATATATGAGAGAGTCATATGGTGTTTTATGGCCCCTTAGAACACCATATGACCCCTAACAACACCATATGGTGTCCAAAGGGGTCATATGGTTTCCTAAGGGGTCATATGATTTCATAAGGGATCATATGGTGTTCTATGACCCCTTAGGACACCACATGACCCCACATGACACCATATGACCCCTAATGATACCATATGGTGTCCTAAGGGGTCATATGGTGTCGTTAGAGGTCATATGGTGTCCCATGGGGTCATATGGTGTTCTATAACCCCTTAGGACACCATATGACCCCTAACAACACCAAATGGTGTCCTAAGGGGTCAAAAGGTGTCCTATAGGGTCATATGATGTTCTATGACCCCTTAAGACACCTTATGACCCCTAATGTCACCATATGGTGTCCTAAGGGGTCATATGGTTTCCTAAGGGGTCATATGGCATTCTATGACCCCTTAGGACACCATATGACCCCATACAACACCATATAATCCCTAACAACAACATATGGTGTCCTAAGGGGTCATATGATGTTCTATGACCTATTAGGACACCATATGACCCCTAATGACAACATATGGTGTCCTAAGGGGTCATATGGTGTTCTATGACCCCTTGGGACACTATATGAGCCCTTGAGACACCCTATGACCCCTAAAAACATCATATGGTGTCCTAAGGGGTCATATGGTGTTCTATGTCCCCTTAGGGCACCATATGACCCCATAGGAAACCATATGACCCCTCATGACACCATATGGTGTCCTAAGGGGTCATAGAACACCATATGATCGCTAATGACATCAGATGACCCCTTAGGACACCATATGGTGTTTTTAGGAGTCATATGGTGTCCTAAGGGGTCATATAACACCATATGACCCCTAACGACACCATATGACCCCTAATGACACCATATGGTGTCGTTAGGGGTTATATGGTGTCACAAGTGGTCATGTCATGTACTAGGATGTTAAAATGGGTTATATATTATCCTAGGGCATGATAGAAAACCATATGACCCCTCAGGACACTATATGACCATTTAGAACATGATACGGTGTCGTTAGGGGTCATATGGTGTCCTAAGGGGTCATATGGTGTCATTAGGGGTCATATAGTGTCCTAAGTGGTCATATGGTATTCTATGACCCATTAGGATGCCATATGACCCCTTGGGACACCATATGACCCCTAACGACACCATATGGTGTCGTTAGGGGTCATATAGTGTCTTAAGGGGTCATATGGTGTCATAAGGGGTCATATGGTGTTCTATGACCTCTTCGGACACCATATGTCCCTTAAGACCACCATATGGTGTCCTAAGGAGTCATATGGTGTCGTTAAGGGTCATATGGTGTCATTAGGGCTCATATTGTGTCCTTAGGGGTCATATGGTGTCCTTAGGGGTCATATGGTGTTCTATGACCCCTAAAACCGCCATATGGTGTCCTAAGGGGTCATATGGTGTTCTGTGTCCCCTTAGGACACCATATGATCCCATACAAAACCATATGACCCCTCACGACACCATATGGTGTTCTAAGGGGTTATATAACACCATATGACCCCTAACAACACCATATGACCCCTTAGGACACCATATGATCCCTAATGACACCATATGGTGTCGTTAGGGGTCATATGGTGTCATAAGGGATCATATGGTATCCTAATGGGTAATAGAATATAATATGACCCCATTAGGACACCATATGATTCCTAACAACACCATATGACCCCTTAGGACACCATATGACCCCTAACAACACCATATTGTGTCTTGAGGGGTCATATGGTGTCACAAGTGGTCATGTCATGTACTAGGATGTTAAAATGGGTTATATAGTGTCTTAGGGCATGATAGAACACCATATGACCCCTTAGGACACCATATGACCCTTTAGGATACCATATGACCCTTTAGAGAGGGTGTGATGGAAAGAAGATGATGTAGATGGTAAAGAGAGAATAAGAATTAGTAGGGAAGGGAGAGAGAGATGGGGATAAGGAGGGAGAGGGGAAGAAAATAATGAAGATGCCTATAAATGGGAGGGACGAATAAGAGGAGAGATGAAAGAATAAAGAGAGAGAAGAGTATGAGGGGATTGAGGGAGAGGTAGACATGGAGGGACTACAAGACCTAGGGAAGGAGATGATGTAGAGGTGGGGGGAAAGTGAGAAGAGGATGAGAGAGTTCAAAAATAAATAGGGGTAAAGGGGGAGGGAGATATAGGGGAAGAGAAAGGGAAATAACTATAGAGGGGACAAATAGATAGGTGAGAGAACTATACTGGGAAAGAGAGATGAGAGACCTAGATGACAAGAGAGAGGAATGAGATAGATAGAGGGGGGGAGAGAGAGGTGAGTAATGAGACATGATGTAGAGGTAGATAGGTGGAGAAGAAGGAAGTGGTAAACCTAGAGAGGTGAGAGAGAGTTAATGACCTAGAATGTAGAGAGAGAATAAAAGAGGAAGAGAGAATAAAAAAGTGTGGGAGTGAGATATATATGGGGGTATGTATGGATGGGGAGGTAGAGAGGGAGAGGGGAAGAAATGAAGGGAGAGACCTAGAGAAGGGAGGGAGGGAGAAGAGAAGAGATAGAAGAACAAAGAGAGGAGTAAGAGGGGATGGATGGAGAGGTAGACATGGAGGGAGTGAGAGACCTATGGAAGGAGGAGATAAAGAGGTTAGGGGAGGAAGAGAAAAGGAGGGAGTTCATAAAGGGATAGGGTTAAGGAGGAGGGAGAAAGAGGTAGAGAGGGACATAGAGAACTATAGAGGGGGTATATAGATAGGCGAGAGACCTAGATGACCAGAGACGAGTCAGATAGATAGAGGGGGATAAAGAGATGTGGGTAACGAGACCTATATGAAGAGGTAGATAGGTGGAGAGGAAGGGAGGGAGAAACATAGAGAGGGGAGATAGCATGGGATGGAGAGGTAATGAGCTAGACAATGAAGATAAAGAATAAGAGAGGAAGAGAGAAGATGAGAGAGTGGGAGAGGGAGATAGAGAGGGAGAGAGGAAGAAAGGAAGGTAGAGACCTGGAGAGGGGAGGGAGGGAGAATAGAAGAGATATAAGAACAAAGAGATGAGTAAGAGGAGATGGATAGAGAGGTAGACATGGAGGGACTGTGAGACCTAGAGAAAGAGGAGATAAAGAGGTTTGGAGAGAGAGAGAGATAATAGAGGGAGAGAGTTCATAAATAGATAGAGGTAAGGAGAATGGAGAGAAAGGTGGACAAGGAGGGAGAGAACTAGAGGGTGGACAATTAGATAAGTGAGAAACCTAGAGGGGGAGAGAAAGGTGGGTAATAATATAGGGAGGGAGAGACAGTGAGGTGAATAGTGAGGGAGGGACAACCCTAGATATGGGGAGAGAGAGAGGATAAAAGGGATAGGTAGTGACCAAGAGAAAGGAGTGAGAGGGGAGAGAAAGAGGGAGAGAGTCAAGGATAATGAAGCGAGAGAGACAAGAGAGGGAGAGAGATAGGTCTAGAGTTTGGGGGAGATAAAGAGAGTGAGATACATAGCTAAAGAATGCTAATGGGATCATGTTGATTACTGAAATTTGACATGTCGATTATTGAAATTTGACTAGGTCTGAAATTTTATATGATCCTCTAAAAACTAGAATCTACATTATAAGTCCTATATAGCTATACTTAAATTTAATATTTCATGTATATATTCTCCTTCGGGGGTGGATTTAACTTGTGCCAAGATTGAAAAATTTACACACTCACAAAACCTTCACATTGGACAATGCAAAACATTTGGTGCACGCCAAATGCAAAAAAATGACTTTTCACATTTGGGGAGCGCCAAATTTGGCGTGCGCCAAATGTAAAAATTCAGGTTTTGCATTTGGCGAGCGCCAAATTTGGCGCGCACCAAATGTGAAAATTCAAAATTTTTCATTTGGCGAGCACCAAATAGGGCGAGCGTGGCACTCACCAAATGGTTTGCTTGGGAGAATACCAACCCTTTGGGTTGGATTTGCCTTGGGCATCCAACCCATAGGTTTGGATGACCTTTTCATTCCAATGACACATTTTTATGAAAAAGTAAGAAGTGGCACCTTTTTGGTACCACAACTTGGTGCACTTACCCCATCATTGAGCTTTTGAAATGTGGGAAGTGAGTGCAAACATCGATGGTATAATTAAACCATGATGACTTGAGCATGACTTTCCTGGATTTTAATATAGCAAGTTAACACAAGCATCGAGGTATAATTGAACCGCGATGACTTGAGTGTTGTTTGCGTAAAACAGGCAGTATTAATCAGTTCAATACGCAAATCAGAAATGTCTTCAATGATATTCTGATGATCATGTCCCGAGACAAATTTGCACATATTAATTATTAATTTTCAGACAACAAACAAGAAAAATGTCATGATTCTTCTTTGTTCCTCTAGTCAATGACATCCTGGAGTCACTCAGAAATCATGATAGCGAAAATCAATATAGAAAAGTTGAACAATCATGTTAAAATCATTATCCAAAAGATATTATCCACTGAGAAGTGTGTGATGTGCTTAGATTGATTTTGTGATATCTTGATAGTTGATAGTTTGATCTTGTGTTCAAGGTTGGATGTGTCTTAGTTTTTGCTTGATAAGAGTTGTCTAACTATTTGTTCTACCTGTTTGGTTAAGCTCAAAATGATCAAGAGTTTTCCCCCAGCTAGGTGTAGGATTTTGCCCTAAGCCTAGAAACAAATTCGTTATGATATATCCAATGATCCAAACCATGGAGAGAAGCCACCTAGGATGTCTGCGTATGAACCAAGGCTTGATGATGGTTATGGTCAGCGCTAATGGAAGAATGAATGCAAGCGGAATGAATGCATGAACTAATAGATGGAAGAGCTAGCTGACAAATGGCGCCTGTTTGCCAGGTTTTCACCATTTGTTTTTATTGCACTTTTTTTGATATTTGAATTTTTTTCTTTCTTTTCTTTTTCTCTTTTTCATTGTTTTTGATTTTTTTGATTTTTCAGACATAAAATTTCTTCAGGTGCATGCTATTGATAGGTTCTTCAAGTTGATCACAGTCTTGTGTTGATAACTAATATGCTCCTGACCCAAATACTGCTGTGACCACAAATGGACCTAACCAGTTTGGTTCAAATTTTCCTTTCTTTTCTTGATTTGCCTGGTTACAGAACAAACGTTAGCACTAGTTCTCCAACTTGAAAGATTCATGGTTTGACCTTGTGATTATAGCTCTGGCACATTCTTTGCTGATATACCTTTAGATGATCAAAGGCATTGTGTCTATGTTCATGGATTAGTTCGAACTCTTGTAGTGTAGATACTCTTTGTTCTTCATTTGGGATGAGACCTTTTAGTGATACACGTAGAGAAGGTATCTCTACTTCAATTGGCAATATGGCTTCTGATCCATATATAAGAGAGAAAGGTGTGGCACCTACCGGTGTGCGGATACTGGTGCGCTAGGCCCATAGAGTAGGGTTTAGTTGAATATGCCAATCTTTCTCAGCATCGTCCACTGTCTTTTTGATGATTTTCAGAATAGTTTTGTTAGATGCTTCTGCCTACCCATTTCCTTGTTGATAATATGGTGTGGAGAATCTGTGCTAGATTTTGAACTTCTCACATAGCTCTTGTAAATCCTGATTTTTGAATGGTCACCCATTATCAGTGATAATGGTCATTGGTATTCCATAGCGACAGATGATATAATTCAAGATAAATGCAACAATTTGTTTTCCTGTGATGTTTATGAGAGGTAGCGCCTCAATCCATTTTGTGAAATAATCAGTAGCTACAAGAATGAATTTGTGTCCATTGGATGAGGAAGGATTTATCTTTCCTACCAAATCAAGTCCCTATTGACAAAAAGGCCAAGATGTTGCTAAAGCATGAAGTTCTTGTGCTGGTGCATGGATCAAATTCCCATGGATTTGACATTGTTTGCATGTTCTTGCTATTTTAAAAGAATCTTGTTCCATAGTAGGCCAATAGTAGCTCAAGCATATGAGTTTTTTCAAAAGGGTAAGACCACTTGAATGAGTGTCACAAATGCCGTTATGGACTTCATGTAAAGCCTTCTCAGATTCTTCTTGTTTGAGACATCGTAAGAGAGTACCGTCCAGACCTCGTTTATATAGGGTATCCGCGACGAGAGTAGTATAATGGGAGGATTGGCGAATAAAGTTTCTCTTTTGGTTTTTTGATAAGTCAGGAGGTAGGATGTTATCTTTCAAGTATGTGTAAGTTTGGCCATAGCGGGAGGAATCATGTCCAATAAGTTGACATATGGTTCGGGAATCAGGACAATTAAAGGCGGGATGAAACAACTCTTCAACCAGGAATTCATAACACTCTTGATTTTCCCGTGTCTGTAATAAAGAAGCAAGTGTAGCCATGGCGTCTGCTACTTTGTTGTCATTTCTTGGGATCTATTCAAATGTTATTTCAATAAAGTACTTCTTGATATCATCCACCATCTTTTTGTAAGGCATGAGTTTGTCATATTTTGTTTGATAGTCATCATTGATTTGATTAATGACAAGTTGAGAGCCTCCAAAGACCTAGAGTTGTGTTATGTTCCATTCTAAAAGCATTTTGATAAATATGATGCCTGCTCCTAATTTATGTTGTGTTCTTCTATTGATGCTTGCTCTGGATCCATGCTGTGTTCCATTATTGATGTTTGCTCCTGATCCATGTTTTCTCCCATTATTGATGTTTGCTCCTGGACTGATATTCGGGTTATGTATTGTAAGATACGGATCGAACCCTGGAACATCTGTATATGAACAGGTAAAATTGACTTGCCATCTTTTGAATGGTTTCAAGTATTTTTGCCTTTTTGGTTTTGATAGAGAGATTGCTGGATGTAGATTAGTTGTGCCAATGATAGTTGCCTTTGCTGGTGTTATTATGATAGATAACTTCTCTTGATAAAATTTAGGTAAGGTGTCAAATCTCCCATCTTCCGACGCCTTGAGGAGGTTTTCACCATCAGATACGTCCTTTATTTTTACTTTTTCTTGGTCTAATATTGCCAATAAATTGTTTTCAACATTAGACCTGATATTGTTTTCTTGATTTTCACTTTTGCGACTAGGAGATTTGACATCCAGTTGACTCAAAGATATGTTAGCGGAATCCTTGGTGAAAGTTGTTGTGGGTTTGATTTCATCAAGATATAAGGATATGGCATGGTCATTAGGTAAGGTATCAATGTTAGTATGTCCTTCATTTTCCCAGTCCATAGGTTCAGGATAGCTTAATGATAAAGGATCTTTAGGTTGAATAGTTTCAAAGATATTAGGGGTCATGATAGAAATGTCAGAGCTTTCAGTATGTATTTCCATGTCTAGAATGATACTCTCATCAGAATGAGCTCGTATAAGAAAATCCCGATCATCCTCGGTTAAGTCCATGTCAGTCAAATGTGATTCTGATTCAAGTAGGCTAGTTCCTAATGTTTGTTCTGCATAAATGTGAACTACATCGACTTCTACATCTACTTCTTCTCTTTCAATTTCAAGTTGCTCTTGTATATTTTTCCATGATAGCAAATATTCTCCGTTCCCTCGATCTTTTAGCTGCATTTGTTCTTTCATGTTTGACAAAATTGATGCAAATGATTGTTCCTTGGATTGTGTGCTTGAAGTTTCTACCTCTTTGTTATGTGAAACAATGACCTCTTGAGCTGATTTCAGATTATTACAATACTGCAATGGATTTGAGTTTGCTGCTATTGTGATTTCATGCCCTGCATGGAGAAACTCTAAGAACTGATGACATGTTGATGCAATAGCTTGTATGTCTTGAATCCATGATCTCCCCAAGAGTATATTGTATGGTAGGTCCAAGTCTAGAACTTGGCATGCTGTATCTTTTTGTAAAGGTCCCACCCTGATAGGTAACATCATAATTCCTTTAGAGTAATGTTCTTCTTCACCATATGTTTTAATTTTGATCCTTTTTTGGGGATCAACTGCATCTTTTGAATATCCTAGAGCACATACAAGACTCAAAGAGAAAATGTTCAAGCTAGCTCCCCCATCTATTAGGACACATTTAACAAGCGTTCTATGAGTGAGGACTTCAATTTGCAAGGTAGCACTATGGGGATTTTGCAATGAATCAATGCTTGGATATGAAGGAGATGAGCTTTTAATAGGATCCTCTGAAATAGGTTTGATGGCAATCCTGGATATCTCTTGGGGAACTTCAGCTCTAGATGCATTATTTGGCAAGGATGCTATGGAAGGTTTTTGCAAGCTTTCAGGAGGTGTAGGAATAGATGCCTTTGGAGAGTCAATTTGATTATGGATGGATGGATCATTGTTAGACATGGGTGCATGATTTTGATCTTCTTTAGCCAAATCCTTTAGGGATCTCTTTAAGAGATGCATAAAAGAGCCACCTTTCTTCTGAGATGTATTTGAATCCTTGTGAGGTTTTAACATAGTTTGATTTTGAACTTGTTTGATTTCTCTAATATGTTGGCTTGTCATGTTTTCTTCTTGTGCTTTTCTTTGGTATGTCACGTTGATATGGTTTTCAGCTATTTCCAATGTTTCAGTGATCTTATGTCTCTGTGCTCTAATCAAAATGGGCATTGTGTTTGATATTGTGCTAAGATTTGATTGTTTAAAGGTTGTTTTGATAAGTGATCAACAATCAATTTCAAGGCAATAGAGTGATATGACACTAAAAGAGGATTCAAGTGTTTAAAGGTTTGCAAGTTTTTCGATGTTCGGTTTAAGAGTGCAATGGTGATAGTTTGATAAGAACCAAGTCTAGTAGGAATGATATATCCTACGATGTGGGACAAGGTTATTCTGACCAAACATTTTAGTTTCGTGATAAAGGATGATTGATCCTGATGAGAAACTATGTTTGAGTGATTAGTTTATCAAAGAGGGTGATAATGCACTTTGAGATGTTTAGATTTTGAACTTGTTGGGGGTGAACACTTTGAAAATCTTGAGGTGTATACCTTCTAAAGTTTGATTTTGACGGATGATAACTTGAACAAGAAAACCAAGTAGACAATCTAAGCACAGATTGATAGATAACAAGTGTTTATGCTTACTGCAAATTGATCAGGGAGAAATGATAAATCTAAAATAGGCATGCAGGACACAGCTTTGGACTGACAGATGCAGAGTTTCGTATGACATAAGATTCAGCTTAGGACGACACAAGATACAAAACAAAATGACATACTAGAATTTTTCATATAAACAACAGCAACTCGTACGACACACTTTTATGAACCATATGACAAAACAGATGACTCGTATGACACAGGATAGTAGATAGTACGACAAATGTTTTTATGCAAACGGGCTCGTATGACAGATATCTTACTTGTACGGCACACTTTTAAGAACCATACAAAAAAATAGATGACTTGTATGACACAGGATAGTAGATAGTACGACAAATGATTTTATGCAAATAGGCTCGTATGACAGATATCTTACTCATACGACAGATAACTAGACAGAGATAAAAATGTTTGTTTGGCTGAATTTTTGATAACTGAAGTTTAATGTTTTGCTTATGTCTTCTAGTTTTTTTATATGTTTGATTTGTCGATTTAGGGATGAATACACAACAAACACATGATGTGATAAATAACTCCAATCAAGCTAAACCCTAAGGAAGTTAGCTGGGAATGAAAACCTTTGCTTGCTGACTTAGGTACACACCTAATAGCTAATCAGAATACGGCCACAGAGTCTCACGCAATGGATTCTCAACGCCGTATTATTTGACTCCAAACGCTAATGGGGGCACGATATGGCAAGTGTCTTGGGAGAGTTACTATCTCTCTTGCACAAATATTATCATCCTTTCGGAGGTGAATCAGGTAGCTTCTATTTTAACTGGCACTAGTAAGGGATCCGTTCGGCGTGTCGGGGTATAAACTCAATTAAGAGGTCTCCCAGCCTTGAAAACCAAAGTTTTATATACCCGAAGGTACGGAGGAGAGCTATTCCCGAGAACTTCTGTTGCTTTGATTTTCATCAAAAACACATTTATTTTATAGTGGGTTGGATTACTTGGCGTTAGCCATTCCCACTTAGGTCGTTCCCCTCTCACTGGCCTTAAAGGCTAAGAGTTAATAACTCCTCAGGAGGGCAGGCCTGCTAAAGAGATGCACTAATGAAAGCAAAAGATGAGTCTGGCTTTCTGATCACCTAAGAAAGGTGAGAGCATACTCGCCTATCATCAAAGACACACAAGACATGATAGTTCATTTCTTGAAGACCAAATTGAAGTGTGCCTAAAAAATCTTAAAGAATACACAAAGTTTTTGTTGAATCCTTAGGCAACCTGCAAAATAGATCCATTAGTAGTCATGATTGTGTTTTGAATTTGTCTTGACAAGCGTATCTTTGACAAGCGTCCTGTAGAAAATAGTTAGGCTACCCAAAAATCTCACAGACAGAACAAGATTAGCATTAGTGATCTGAACTATGAAATTTAAAAAAAAAAACTATATGAAATTTTATCCCAACTTCAAATAGGCATAACTTTCTGCTTGAGACTCGAAATGACGAACTGTTTAACTAGTTGGAAAGGTCTCCAAGAGTTCTAGATGAGAATTTGAAAGAACATGCTTGGCCACACTTTCAAGGGCTAAAAATGATCAGAAGGCCTTCAAAAATGCAAATTACCAACGTATAGACAAATTTAAAAATTCTAATTTGTAATTGTATATGGTGAAAATGGATACAATAATAACGATATTGAAAGGCTAAATGAATTCAACCACAAAAACCCTAGCCTAACAACAACAAAGATCCACCATAACATATGAAGATTACCTAAGACGATGCAAATCAAATGAAATCACAAAGATTATACCATCACATGTCCAATAGGGTTTGGATCTCCATTCTTCCTATCTCCATTGATCTTGCTTGATATATTTACTCTCAGATTTTATGTGCATAAGAGCTCAATAAAGAACGGAATGTGGTTGCGAGTAGGATCGTAGTGTAGTCAAGTCCTTAAGATGATTGATTAGAATGCATAGAATGATTAGGGTTTGATAATGAAGGAAGCATCTCCTTATATAGAAGACACAATAAGAAATGGAGGGATAAGATTGAGAGGTGTAAAATGAGGTCGGCTATGATTAGAGGGTAGGTAAAAGAAATAATAAAATAATGAAAGGGGTAGGTAATGTATGAATTAAGAGATGAATGACATGTGTCATGGGTAGAAAAGGCTAATGAATTAATTAAATAAATAAAGATTTATTTAATTAATAGAAGAAATGAGATCAATTAAAATAATAAGATATTTATTTAATTTAGGAAAAGGATAATTTAAATAAATAAATGTATTTATTTAAATGAGAAATAAGGCTAGAAGAGGATAAATGAATTAATTAAATAAACAAAGATTTATTTAATTAATAGATGAATTAGGCTAAAGTAATTAAATAAATAAAGATATTTATTTAATTAGATTGGACAATTTTGGGTGTCTACATTTTGCCCCTCTTTGAGACAATGCGGCTTGTCACGTTGTTTCAAAGAAGATAATATGAACTGATACAGAGTTGCCCCGAGATGGGAATGATATGCCCCCTCGAGAGATTGGATGAAAATGTCTGAAAAGATTGAGACAATCTCTCGATAAGAAAGAGAGGCTAGAATGGACTGATCCGATAAAGTGATAAAGTCATGGGATAAAGAAGATTGACTCAGGAAACGAGGGCTAGGGCAGTCTATAAGATAGACCATGGGAGAAAATACATCCTCATTGTCATCTACACATCCACAAGAGCAGAGTGCAGAGCGAAAATAGAGTAGTAGCAATCAACAGCGATGGCCTTCATTCATAGATTCGACCGCGTTCACCGATTCTAGAGGCCAGCAGAGGCAGGAGAGCCGGTAAGTACCACCAAACCTCCTCGTACTTCGATGCATTTATTATTGTCATTAATGCATGGTAGATAGGGCAATAAATGCATTTAGAATAGGGTCAGAAAAAATGTCAAAAACGTCCAGGCGCGTCTGTGTTGGTGCCAGATGCGTTTATGCTCGCGAGGCGCGTCTGTGTTTGTGCCAGGCGCATTTGTGATTGAAACCGCGTCTGTGCTAAATGTGGCCGTGTTTGTGATGTTTAGGCACGTCTGTGCCAAGAAGGCACGTCTATGTCACCCAGGCACGTCTTTGCAGAACATAGGCACATCTATGTCGCCCAGGCGCGTCTGTGCAGAGTATAGGCACGTCTGTGTTTGTCAGGCGCGTCTGTGTTGTTCAGGAGCGTCTGTGTAGTCGTTAAACGTGTTTATGTCAAGTAAGTGCGTTTGTGTTTAAAAAATGTGAATTTTTGTCTTCTAGGGCAAATCGACAGTTCTGTGATGAACATACGCTGTTGATTGGATAAGCTGCTGAGAGGATACACTCAAGCAGGTCCTCTAGGGAAAACTAGAATAGATCAAGGCACTTTGTGATGAACAGTGAGTACCAAGATATAGTACTTTGTGATGAACAGTGAGTGCAAATGTGAGTAACACTTTGTGATGAACAGTGAGTGTCACACACGTAGTACTTTGTGATGAACAGGGAGTACTACTAGGATAGATAGCAACACTTTGTGATGAACAGTGAGTGTCACTAGGGTAGATAGCCATATGCATTTAGACAAAAAGTAGCATTTTGTGATGAACAGTGAATGCCACTATGACTGACATGATTGATTTGCTTGACTGCAGGAGTATTTGCCTATGCAGGAGTCACGGGAGAGATTCCCGTCGATGCAGAGATTGTGACCTGAGCTGATAGCTAAGGAGCGAGCTGCTATCGAGGCTATGGGATTGAGACATGTTCTATATGTGCCTCAATTTTGGGCGAACATGGGACTACTGACTGTGCTAGCGGAGAGATGGCACTCCAAGACATGTACTTTTCATTTGCCGATGGGTGAGATGACAGTCACCCTTGAGGATGTATACAGGATCCTACGGATACTGATTGACGGGGAGCTGATTCCGTATGATCAAGATGGAGACAAGGAGGCTCTGAGACGAGTGTTCTAGGACCCAGGACTGGAGATGAGGGTAGGACATGTGGCTTGGGACACCATAACAGCTACAGGGCTAGCGCTGTCGGCAGTGGTAGGAGGAGCGATCAGTGGGTTCCTGTGTCCGGATAGGGCAACACAGGGGTTGGCTGTAGGCTAGGGAGGAGAATTGGAGACACTAGTGACACAACACAACAGATACGCCTGGGGACCATGTGTGCTAGCACACCTCTACTATGAGCTGCATCAGTTTGTATACCACGGATCAGTGGGATTAGGCTGCGGGGTGACATTGTTGCAGGTGTGGGCTTATGAGCATCTGCCAGTGACGAGGCCGATACACTTCAGAGGCAGAGGTCATGGATGTAGTTTTGTGCACTTATATGACATGATCACATCACAACCATGGATTGGCAGGTTAGAGCATTGGCAGCGAGTGATAGATGATATGGACATGGTCATATGGAGACCATACCTAGGATGTGAGCAGTGGGAGGATGATGCAGTTGAGCTTCCCTACACCTTCCAGAGCAAGTACCTAATTGGGCAGATGCCCTATGTGCTGGAGAGGCAGCTAGTGGATAGAGTTGACAGGCAGTTTGGCAGTATCCAGTCGATGCCACGGGGCTCAGGCATGTATGCACGGACTATGAGAGATCAAGCGCAGTTTGGACCCCTGCTATCATATGATCAGGTAGTTACGCAGCTGGTAGAGATGATGCCCCTACCCTGGGACATGTGGCCAAAGATTGAGGATGTCGGCATGGATGTCGAGTACACAGCATACTGGGCGGAGCATCCATTCCCACGCCTGATGGATCCGGGGGAGGCCTTAGATGGAGATGGTGGTGGGGATGATGATGATGGTGGAGATGATGGGGGCAGAGGTTGACGGAGGAGGAGGGGAGCAGTTGGAGAGAGGAGGGTTGCACCTCGGAGGGAGGGTGGAGAGGAGAGGCAGGCTTGGGTGGTGAGGGGTCACGGTGGATTGCCGCTACAGGTGCCAGCAGCACAGGGTCCCAGACAGGTGCAGGTACAAGGACAGGGACAGGGACGGGTACCAGTATAGGCACCAGTACAGGTACAGGCATAGGCATAGGGGCAGGCACCCGTACAGGGGGAGCCACAGGCAGAGCCGGAGGGGGCTGATGCAGAGGAGGATGAGCTGATAGAGCTGAGGGAGATCTGCTAGGGATAGGCAGATGAGATCCAGGAGTTGGAGAGGGAGAGGGATCAGCTCAGGAGGAGGCTTAGAGATACTGAGCGGGAGCGGGATAAAGCTATTAAGCATTATACAGAGGCTGAGACAGAACTGAGGGTTGGGAGACAGGCAGTGGAGGACACAGGGGCCGGATATGCCTATGTCCTATGGGTAGGGGAGGAGATTGCCTACTAGCGAGATCTCTATTATGGTGCAGTGCCAGTAGATCAGCGGGCGAGGAGCTTCCATAGACCATCGCGTACAACGACAGCTACGGGAGGGAGCCGAAGGAGACAGGCATCAAGTGGTGGGGTTATGGGTCCTCCACCACCACCAGATAGAGGGGATAGAAGGGATGATCCTGGGGCGAGTCCTTCAGGGGCTCAGATTCCATCGAGGCCAGGCGGCTCCAAGGGAGGGAGTTCATCATAGCCATAGAGGGCTCCCCATGTACCATTTTTGTATGATGATGTAGACACCTATGGGTGCTTTTGTAGCCATATGATTTTGACATCATTGTATCATGACACTTTATATATATATATATATATATGTGAGATGATTCATCTTTGCGGCAGCTATATGCATGTGTACCTATATGCTGAGATGTTCTTATGTGATGTTTGTTTTATGTTATGGATGCAAATATGTATATGATGCAATGCAATATTTTTGTTCTTTTATGTTTTGTATGTGTATGCATGATGCAAATGTGAATGTATGTAATGCAGATGAATATGATAATGCAAATGTAAATTGTGCTAACAAGTGTTGTGTGCAGGATGTGATACAATTGTGATATCTATATGTATGTATGAAATGCTGATATGTGATAATGCAGGTGCAACTACATGAAATGCAAATGTTTTTGGTGTGTCATTATACTCAGTCATGTGATAGCAGGATACGTGGACTCGAGAAGGACGATGGAAGTCAATCAAGAAAGTGGGATGAAAGATAGAAGATATGAAAGTGAAAGAGCTTCTTGTGTGTTATCATCATTGAGCTTTATTATGGCAAGTAGGTTATGACAATCGAGGCATATGTTTGACCCAGAAAGTCATTGTACCTGTTTGCATGGAGATAAGACAGTCACAAACAAGGAATTCCCCAGTTCACACTAGACTCACAGTGTCCTCATATCCTTGGACAACTCATAGCATTACTAAGAGACAATCCATAGACAACAAATACAAATAGGTGATGATACCCCATCCTTGCCTTTCTAGTCAAAGACATCCTGGAGATAGAATTTCTAGTCAGAGACATCCCGGAAAAGCTAAAAGACATGTCACCAAAAGATAGAATCAAAAGAAAACCAAGACTCGACACCAACATCCACTGTAGTCCTCAAGTTTAGTGTCTCTTGTCACTTTTTTAAGTCTTATTTGATTGTGGTCACAATGTTTATTTTCATAGAAAGGATAGATAGCACTGAACCATAATGTTGTCTGAGTCTGTTGAAAGATTTGATTTGTTGAAGCCCATTGTTGCTGTTGTGTCTCATCTGAAACTGACTGAATCCATGTAACTAATATTTTATTGTGGAGAAGATGAAACTTTATTGTGGATCTATGATGCAAATGTTGCTTTATTGCGGATTGTGCGTGAATAGATTGAAGGAAGCTGGAAGAAACTGTACTCCTCGAAACATGTGATGTTCTCAGTTCCACACCCATCACTAGACGTAGGATTTGCCTTAGCCACAGATAGGATCTGATTTATTATGGATGGAAAGGGATGAAAAGGGAGGTTTATTATGAATGGCTAACCAATCTTAGGGAGATCAATAACAAGCCATGATGGGAATGGGTAAGTTTAGTATGGATGAATTGGTTGTGAGTGTGTGCGAAGTGAAGTGATGAAAGTGAATCTTGAAGGAGGGAGGAGCAATGTCTCTACGCATGGCGCTGGTGACCCATTTTTCACCATGGTACTTGCCCAGGGCGCCACCGAAGTGGTTTTCACCATTGGACGAAAATTATTTCTCTTTACTTTTTTGATTTTTTCAATGTTTTTTGTGTCACAAGGCGCCTGTTTGCCATGTTTTCACCAAGTAACGATTTTTTTTGTTTTATAATTTTTTTTTGTATTTTTGATTTTTTTTTGATTTTTTTGTATTTTTGAATTAGGATACTCTGAAGATCTATGTGTAGAACCGGTGAAGGTGCATGCTATTGATAGGATCCTCCAAAGGTTCACCTTCTGTAGTTGAGAGCTGATATGCACCAGATCCATATGCTGTTGTAATGATGTAAGGACCAAGCCAATTTGGTTCAAACTTGCCCTTCTTCTCTCTGTCTTGCTGATTTTTAGGATTTTCTCTGAGAACTAAGTCACCTACCTCAAATGTGTGAGACTTGACTTTATGATTGTAGCTGCGACTCATTCATTGTTGGTAAGCCTTGAGATGATTAAAAGCACTTTGTCTTCATTCATCTAGTAGTTCCAGCTCTTGTAAGCGAGAGACCCTATAGTCTTTATCACTAATGATGTTTTGCAAAGAGACTCGTAAAGAGGGTAGCTCGACCTCAATAGGCAAGATGGCTTCAGCGCCGTAGACAAGTGAATAGGGTGTAGCTCCTGTAGGTGTGCGAACACTTGTGCAATAGGCCTAAAGTGCCGGATTAAGTTGGATATGCCAATTACGGCCAGCGTCGTCGACTGTCTTCTTTAGGATTTTAAGGATTGTTTTATTAGACGCCTCAGCTTGGCCATTACCTTGGGGGTAATATGGCGTGGAGAAATGATGTGAAATATGGAAGCGGTCACAGAGTTCACGAACATCCTGATTTTTGAAGGGACGCCCATTATCAGTGATAATGGAAACAGGAATACATTATCGGCAAATGATATAGTTGAGGATGAACATAGCAATCTGTTTTCCAGTGACTTGTGTGAGAGGCACAACTTCAATCCATTTTGTAAAATACTCTGTGGCAGTGATAATGAATTTATGACCATTGGAAGAAGGAGGGTGAATCTTGCCTATGAGAT
Source organism: Cryptomeria japonica (assembly GCF_030272615.1). Lineage (NCBI taxonomy): Eukaryota > Viridiplantae > Streptophyta > Pinopsida > Cupressales > Cupressaceae > Cryptomeria > Cryptomeria japonica. The sequence continues at coordinate 315,383,715 of NC_081405.1, read as the reverse complement.
TGAGTCCCCACTGACAAAAGGGCCAAGGAGACACAATGGGTTGAAGTTCTTGTGCTGGTGCATGTATGAGGTCTCCATGAATTTGACACTACTTACATATCTTGACAAACTGATATGAGTCTTTTTCCATATTGGGCCAGTAATATCCAATCCTGATGAGTTTCTTGGCCAAGGTAGGACCACTAGCATGTGGACCACATATCCCTTCATGCACTTCACATAACACAATCTGAGCTTCGTCGCTTTCTAAACATCTAAGAAGAGTGCCATCTAGACCTCCCCGGTATAGGATATCCACTAAAATGACATATCGAGAGGATTGGCGAATGAACGTGCGATGTTAGTTATTTGATAGATCAAGAGGTAGAGTATTGTCATGAAGGTATGTGAAAATGGAACCATATAACTGGGACTCAGGACCGACGACACATATCATCTTAGTAGGCATGATCTCATATGAAGGAACCAAGAGGTTATCCACCAAGAAATCATAGCGGGTCTCATTTGGAGGTAGATCAATCAGTGAAGCAATTGTAGCCATGGCATTTGCGGCACGATTCTGCTCTCTTGGTATCTGCTCAAAGTCTATCTTTGTGAAGTGTTGTTTCAGGTCATCCACCATTTGTTTATAAGGCATTAATTTTTCATCTTTTGTTTGGTAATCATTAGTTGCTTGATGGATGACAAGTTAGGAGTCCCCAAAAACACGAAGTTCCTGGATCTTCCATTGAACTGCAATTCGTAATCCTATTGTTAATGCCTCATATTCTGCTATATTGTTAGTGCAAGGAAATGATAAGCGGTATGATTTTGGTATAGAATCCCCTTGAGGAGTTATAAAGAGGATGCCAGCTCTTGCCCCATGCTGTGTGTATGAGCCGTCGAAGTACAGTTGCCATGGCTTTACATGTGACATTGTCAAAATAGATTCATATGGAAATTCTAAACTTAGAGGAACATCATCTATCATGGGAGCATCTGCTAATTGATCTACGATGGCTTGTCCTTTTATTGCTTTTCTGTCCACATACTCAATGTCGAATTCACTTAGGATCATTACCCATTTGGCCAGTTGCCCAGTAAGTGTTGCTTTATTGAGAAGATATTTCAATGGATCGATCCTTGCAACTAACTTAGTCTTATGAGTGAGCATGTAATGTCGTAATTTCTGCGAAGCAAAGACCACGACAAGACATGCACGCTCAATTGGTGTGTAGTTTAGCTCATATCTTACCAATGTGCGACTGATATAGTATACTGCTTTTTCTTTGCCCTTAGCAATTTGTTGTGCTAAGAGTGCCCCCAGTGCTGTTGAAGTAGCTGAGATGTATAGTAATAGAGGTTGATCTGGAACTGGTGGCATCAAAACTGGCGGATTTAGAAGATAATCTTTGAGCGTCTGGAAAGCCTGTTGACAGTTATCATCCCATTTGAATTTAATGTTTTTATGTAGCAGGTGCTAAAAAGGATTACACTTATCTGCAAGTTGCGCTATGAATCTTCGTATGGACTGGAGTCTGCCTTGTAAAGACCGAAGTTGACTGATATTTCTTGGTGGTTGCATCTCCAAGATGGCCTTGAATTTTGCTGGATTAGCTTCGATTCCTCTTTTGGATACAATGAATCCTAGGAGCTTCCTGGAGGTTACTCCAAAGACAGATTTCTTGGGGTTTAATCTTACTTTGTATTTTTCCAACTGATCAAAGACGACTGAAAGTATGTCTAAATATGTATTTCTGTCTATTGATTTGCCGAAGAGGTCATCGACATAATCTTCCACGGTTACGTGCATGAGGTCATGAAAGATAGTAGTCATGGCTCTTTGATATGTAGCACCTGCATTCTTTAGCCTGAAGGGCATGACATTCTAGCAGAAAGTTCCCCAAGGACAAGTGAATGATGTTTTATGTTGATCCTCGGGTGCAATCTTTATTTGATTATAACCAGAGAATCCATCCATTAATCATAACATTTCATGACCTGTTGTGAGATCAACAATCAAGTCAATATTTGGTAATGGGAAGTCATCCTTTGGACAAGCTTTGTTGATGTCTCTGAAATCTGTACATATTCTGATGCTGCGATCTGGTTTACTAATAGGCACTAAGTTGGAGATCCATTCAGGATAATCAATTGGGCGTATGAATCCGACATCCAATAATTTCTCAAGTTCTGCTTTGACCAGTAATGCCACTTGTGGGTGCATCTTTCTTAATTTCTGTTTCACTGGTTTTGCCCCTGGTTTAACTATCAAATGATGCATTACCAAATCCGGATCTAATCCAGGCATATCAGCATATGACCAGGCAAAGTTGATTTGTCATTCTTTGAAGAAACTTATGAATTTTGACCTTTTGGACTTTGTCAATGATTGAGCTAGGAATATGTTGTGTGGAACCTCTTCTGTACCAATGTTTGTTTTGATAGTCTCCTCTACCAACATGGATGACTTTTCCTCATATGATGTTGGGAGAATGTCGAGCCTTCCATCTTCGGGTGCCTCAGAGAGGTTTTCACCCTTAGATACGTCCTTTCTTTTCACTTTTTTGGGGTCAGACAGCACCACAGTGTGGTTTTCGCCATAAGACCCTTGATTTGTTCTTATTTTCACATTTTTGCGACTGGAAGGTCCGACACCCTCACCAAAATATGCCACGCTGTTGAGTTCTATAGTGTATCCCGCCTTATGGTCCCCAGGAGGAAGATCATCTCGTATGCCAAGATAGTCAATAAAAGCTTCATCATTTTGGAATGTGTCAAACTGTGCAGGTCCTTCATGATCCCAGTCAATGAGTTGGTGGTGAACAAGGGGAAGGCCGTTAATGTCTTCGAAGTTAGCGAGGCTAAGAGTGAAGATGCAGTTATATTTAGGTATGTCAAGGTAATTATCGAGGTCATCGATGGCACTCTCCTCATCAGTCTCGATTGCGAGCGAATCCAAATTATCATCACTAGTAGCGCATTCTGGGACAAGTGTTCCCATCCTATGTGATTTCAACCTAAAATCATGAGACAAGAGCTGTGTGGAATCCTCATGGGTTGTTTCTTGACCAACTCTGAACTTGTTATAAAATTCCTCTTCTTCTGTGGGTTCTTCTGGCTCTCTAAATATCTCGGTGAGCTCGTAGTCACTGGAAGACTTGTTTGAACCCCATTCCCATTCGTTGGAATCTGTGGAATAGCAATCCTCTTGTTGAATTTTGGCAGCTTTGATTTGTAAGGCTTCTTTTGTCCTTTGGGTGTGGACCTTGGAAGTTAAGAAACCAAGTCCTTTCGAGCATTCCTTTTTGAAAGTCAATTCAGGTTGTAAAGGTTCAATGATGCCTTCCTTTCATAACCCAAGAGGGCTTTTTCCATCATACCCGAATTTTTGTAGAATTTTGAAGCCTTTGCCATATTTCTCACATGGTAGATTGATGTGATCTTGTGTGTCATCTTCATTGTCTTTGTAAAGCATTTTGTATAAATCTTCCTCTTCCAGTTCACCCCATCTTTGAAAGGTAGTAGGGTCCCATTTTAGTATCATGATGGATACTTGCTTGTTAGGATGTGGTCTTCCATATTCTTTTAGGGAACTCATGACTTGTCATAAGTACATGGTCTGATTTAAAGTGTATTCCCCCATGCCCTTGTCTTGAAACTTGCCTTTAAGCTCACCTTGTTTTGATGTCGAGGGTTTTAATGACTCAGGATCAATGTATGCCGAGGAAGGAACCGCTTCATGATTACTGGGAATGATGGTCTCAGTCTTTGATCTCAGGTTATTGTAGTATATGAATGGATTAGGATCGCCGTTAACTATTACTTCCACTCCATTATGAGGAAACTTAATGCATTGGTGATATGTGGATGGGACTGCCCTCATTTCATGAATCCAAGGACGTCCTAGTAATATGTTATAAGTGAGATCTAGATCCAAGACTTGGCAAACCACATCCTTTGTAACTGGCCCAACTCTGAGAGGTAAGGTGACTGTGCCCTTGGATGAACGCTCTTCATCATCATATGCCTTAATGGTGATTTGATTTGTAGAATTCATAGCTTTATCAAAATATCCCAATTGTTTAATAGTGCTCAATGTGCAAATGTTTAGACCTGCTCCTCCATCTATTAGGACTCTTTTTATTCAATGTTTGTGTATGAAGGCTTCAACGTGTAACAGTGCATTATGTGGCTGACTTACGGAGGCATCATCGGCTTCTGTGAATGTAAGGGAATGTGGAACGGAAAGGTATCCCACCATGGCTTGAAACTGGTCCACGTTCAAATCAGTAGGAATGGTAGTATCTCTCAAGATTTTGTCAAGAATGGCTTTATGAGTGGGGGATATGCGTAATAGCTCAAGAATGGAGATGAGCGCAGGTGTCTTCCCTAACTGTTCTACAAGGTCATACTCAGGTTTGGTTGATGAGGATGTGATGTTCTTGGCTGGAGCACCTTGCAAAGTGATTTTACCTTGACGAGTTGTAACATTACATTTAGAGGTAGGTTCAGAAGAAGATCCAATGCCTTTTAGGACAATCTTGGGTCTCTGGGTAGACTTTTCAGGGTTTTTGTCCTTGATGATAATGGTAGAGACGTAATTGTCCATCAAGATGTGATTGATGGTTGAATCATAGTTGTAGGATGTTCTGGTATAGTTGGTTTGGTCATCTGTGGCTTTAGCTTTTCCTTTGTCATGTTTTGGGAATGGTTCCTTAAACATCTCATGTTCTTGATTAGATGAGTGTCCTTCAATTTCAATATCACCTCTATCAATGAGATCTTGTATGATGTTCTTTAGTCGATGACAATTTCCTATCTTATGACCCTTGCTCTTATGAAATTCACAATACTCATCATCATTCCACCAATTTGGTTTAACCTTTGGTTCATATGGAGGAAAATCTGGAATAGTGATTACTTTGTTTGCCACTAGCTTTTTGAAAACTGACTCAAGTGGTTCTCCCAAGGGAGTATACTTCCTTTGTGATCTAGAAGTTGTTTGAGTATTCACTTGATTGTTTGTAGAACTTGATCCCGAAAAGATGAATTTGGGTCGCACTGTATTGTCGTCAACAACACCATCATTGACTGTGTTCTTGTTTTTATTCCAAAATCTCGGCTTGTCTTTTCCTTTAAAGTCATCTTTGTTTTCCTTGAATATCTTAATGATGCCTTGCTCAATTAGGACCTTCTCTGTTGCTAAGCCTTTTTCAATGATGTCCTTGAAGGTGGACAAACAAGATTTTCTTAGATCATAGCCAATGTCTTTGTTAACATTCTGGGTGAACATCTCTACCATTTGTTTTTGTGGGATTTCACAAGAGCATTTGCTGGCTAGATTCCTCCATCTTTGTAAAAATGATGCAAAAGACTCTCCCTCTTTTTGCTTGGTGTTGCACAAAGTAGTGACTGATATGTCTGTCTCTATGTTGTAGGAGAAATGTTGAATAAATGCCTCTGCTAAGTCACCTCATGACTTAATACCAGGTGGGAGTTGGGAGAACCATTCCATAGCTTGATCACCTAGGCTTTGTGGGAATAATCTCATCAAATATGTCTCTTCTGAAGCTATCTCAATGCAAGCTGTGAAAAACTATCTTATGTGTGCCTTAGGATCCCCTTTTCCTCTATACTTATCAAATTTAGGCATTACAAAGTGTGTAGGAAATGGAGGCATTGGAATGCTCTTGTCAAATGGATAAGGACATATGTCTCTCATTGTGTATGTTGGATTTGGTGTATTTATGTCCTCCATTTTCTTTTGTAAGTCCCTGATTTGTTGCTCCAAATTGCTCTTAGGTGGAGATCGACTTCTTGGACCATACGCCATGCTTGAGGCACCAATTAGAGGAGGAGCATGTTGCATATATGGATGATATTGATCATACACATGTTCATATGGAGGAGGTCTATAGTGATGCTGTGTATATGGACCACTTGGTAAAGATTCATGTTGAGGAATGAAATATCTATTTTGTCCATGTATACCATACTCTACAGGCTTGTCATGTTCTAATGTGTTGCCCCCAAATTTGACACGAGGTTTCCTTATGTCCAAATTTTGAGCATGCCTTTGAATATCCAATTGCTTTGGTGGTTGATCCTTAGCATTGGTATGTGATTGAGCATATCTATCTGCATAAGACTTCCATAATGGTCTGTGAAGGTGAGTATCATATGCTTGACCATGTGTGTATGAGACCTATGGTTTTTGAAATAAAGATGATGGTGATTCAGGTACCATATGTGGTCCTTTATTGCCTCCACTATTAGGTCTCCTTTGATCCATGTTGGAGTGAGTTTGTTGCAGAGGTCGATTTTCCATTATTTGAGACATGTCAAAATAATGAGGTATCTTGGCTCCACTTTGTGCCATCATGTGTAAGAAGTATTGTCTATCCCTTCTCATTATTTCCTCAACCAGTCGATTGAAGTGGGGACTCATAATGGATTCTTCCACATCTGCTGAATGTATGGAAAAGTTGTCCATATTGTCATTGTGTGTAGCATTGTTTTTTGTAGTGTCCATATTCTCAACATTTGGAATGTTTCTATAGGCATCCATGTCAGGTAATGTAGTATGATCAGAATTGAAAAAGATATCATTCTCATACTCATAAGAACTCATGTTTGCGGACTCTTGAGCCTCTTTAGTTTCTCTCCTAGATTTTTGAAGACAGGTTTCAACCATGAACTAGGTATTGACCGAGATGTGTGAGACTAGATGAAAAATGGAAAAAGTATGGAAGACCAAGAGTTGGATGGAATGCAAATGAATCTGAAGTGTACTTGCAATGTCCAAAGTGTAAGACCAAGTATGTATGTAGTAGAGTAGGTGTGACTTCCAAAGAGAGGATAGTTTCTCTTGATGAGGTAAGTTGACCTTGACTCTAAGTAAGACCAAATGAGACCCAAAGGTAAGAAACCTTGATGAGGGACCACTTAGCAAAGTGTTGTTGTATGTATTGTGTTGACAAAGTATGATGAGGACAAGCAAGTGACCTTTTGACTCAAGTTTAGACGACTGTGTATGTAAAGTGAGATGTGAAGCAATGATGGACTTTGTGAGACCCAAGGACAGGTTGACTGCTAAATGAAACCCTGGAGAAATGACCTAGGAAGCTCAAGAATTTCAAAACTGACTGTGTTTGTTTGCTGGACTGTAACAGTTTTTCAATTCTGAACACAGACGCGCCTGTATACTTCACAGACATGGTTTCCTGACACAGACGTGGCTCTGTTTGACACAGACGCATCTCTGAGATTTTTTTGCAAAGTGTAATGTTGATTCTGAAAAAATAGACGCGTTTTTTCCCTCCACAGACGCGGTTATATAACACAGATGCTACTATGTCAGACACAGACGCGTTTCTGCAAAATTTGTGCAATTTTTTCCAATTTGTGAAGTCATTTTGTTGTGACCAAAATCTGACTGTTTGACTATTTTTCGTGACAAGAGGACACAATGTTGATGAGGACTCAGTGTTTGCAAGTGTCTAGACTCAAAATGACTCCAAGAAAAGTGTGTTGTTTGATGTAAAAAATGTTTTGCATACACTTGAAGACACAAAAGACACAATGTTTTGCTGTTTGGTCTTGAATGTTTTGAATGTTTAAAATAAGTCAAGCACAATTCTTATGGCTAGCCAAGACAATAGTTGTTGATCCCACATGAGGTTTTACCCTCGAGGCTATGCTATTCAGAGCGGATACTTAGATACTTGACCTCACTGGCTCCACCCTCAGCACTCACTTCTCGGGTCAGCCAAGCATCAGTCCCCACGAAAACTCCCCGTGGTGAACTTTGTATCTCTACTAAGAACCGTATGTGTGTGGGCCGCTACCAGAGGTCCGACCTCCTGCCCCAACAACTAGAAGGATTTGGGCTTCTAAAACAAAAAGGTGCTAGTAAGGGCATCCGCTCGTGTGGCCATACATGTGGCACTTTCAGCTCTGTAAATACATAAGGCTCCCAGCCGGTAGGGGTTATGCCCTACAACTGATCAAATAAATTTGATCAAACGGGTTTATGGGGAGACATAGTGTCGGTATGAACTAATCAACACACGTTATTCATAGTTTTCACCATGAATACAGTTGTTTATAATGGTTCGGAAGAGGTGGGTTTTCCTCGCTACCACTTGGGTCGTTCTCTTCTCACTAGTAGTCCTAGTGACCACACAGGAAGATAGGCCCTCTAAAGATTAAACAAAAAGAGCCTATTTCTCAAGACACAAAAGACAATGATTCAATTTTAGTGCACCAATTGAAGTGTTTGCTAGTCTATGAAAACAAGGCACACAATAAAAATCCAAAAACCCTTGCCAAGGACCTGCAACAAAGATTTGTTAGTAGTTTGGATTGTTTCAAATGATCACCCCTTCCTACAAGCACACAAGTTAGGTAAATTTTAAAACCAAAAAGACTTTGTGAAAATAGGGGCCTTCAACCAAACGATTTTACTTTCAAGACAAGCTGCACCAATTTCTTTAGCTAGATCTGAAAATGTTAGCTCAAAATAAACCAGATCTGAAACCCTAAATACAAAATCCAAAACTGAATCAATAAAAACCCAAAATTTGAAACTGTTGAACACAGATACGATTACCCTCAACATAGATGTGACTTAGTGACACAGACGCGGTTTTGTGAGGCACATATGCGGCTATAGAATGCAGACGCGACCTTTGGACACATACGCAGCTAAAGACACCGCAGACGCGACTTAATAACACAAATGCGCTTTACTGGAACAAAATAAAATACTACCAGTAATAGAGACGTGATTCCAAAAGTCGCAGATGCGCCAGAAAAACAAAAACGCGATCCGAAAGTGCGCAGACGTGGGAATATCAAAATGCTGCCGAAAACATCAGATCTGCAACTTCAAAATACAAAATCTACAACAAAGATGTTAAATGCAAAAGGGACAAGAGTCCCACCGGGCGTGCCAAAATGTATATGGTGAAAATGGATACAATAATAACGATATTGAAAGGCTAAATGAATTCAACCACAAAACCCTAGCCTAACAACAACAAAGATCCACCATAACATATGAAGATTACCTAAGACAATGCAAATCAAATGAAATCACAAAGATTATACCATCACATGTCCAATAGGGTTTGGATCTCCATTCTTCCTATCTCCATTGATCTTGCTTGATATATTTACTCTCAGATTTTATGTGCACAAGAGCTCAATAAAGAACAGAATGTGGTTGCGAGTAGGATCGTAGTGTAGTCAAGTCCTTAAGATGATTGATTAGAATGCATAGAATGATTAGGGTTTGATAATGAAGGAAGCATCTCCTTATATAGAAGACACAATAAGAAATGGAGGGATAAGATTGAGAGGTGTAAAAGGAGGTCGGCTATGATTAGAGGGTAGGTAAAAGAAATAATAAAATAATGAAAGGAGTAGGTAATGTATGAATTAAGAGATGAATGACATGTGTCATGGGTAGAAAAGGCTAATGAATTAATTAAATAAATAAAGATTTATTTAATTAATAGAAGAAATGAGATCAGTTAAATAATTAAGATATTTATTTAATTTAGGAAAAGGATAATTTAAATAAATAAATGTATTTATTTAAATGAGAAATAAGGCTAGAAGAGGATAAATGAATTAATTAAATAAACAAAGATTTATTTAATTAATAGATGAATTAGGCTAAAGTAATTAAATAAATAAAGACATTTATTTAATTAGATTGGACAATTTTGGGTGTCTACAGTAATTTATTAAAAAATCATAGAACCAGAGACTCGTACGACATGCTTTTCCAGTTAGTACGACAAAACTTTAGATTTCATGCAGTAATACAAACAAACTCGTACGACATAAGATTTTGAAGCTAGAAATTCATACGAAAGAAAATTAGATATAGTATGACAGTGCAAATCAACTTGTATGACATAAGAATGAGCTAGAACGAATAAAGAATTTTCAATGTAAAAGCTCGTATGAGTCAGAATTATACCTAGTATGAGTCAGGATGAAGTGTCATCCAGGGATAAAAGGTAGTTCGTACGAGTTGGAAAATCAACTCGTACGACATTCTGATTCTGATCCGGCAGAGATGAAGTTTGCTGAAGATTAAGAGGCCGAAAATGATGATTTGTGCCCCACGGTGGGTGCCACAATGTCGTGCTCTGTGAAGTGTACCTACATCTGCAACCACAATGCACTCAATAAATCATTACAAGCATGGTTATAAAATTGAAACAATGAAAGATAAAACCTTAGCTAATTGACTTATTGCCTCCTAGTAAATGTGAGTATGAAAAATGCTCTCAGATCTGATTATGCATATTCTAGTGACTTTACTACACTTAGATGGAGGATGTGAATGATGAAAATGCATGATCTAGCAAGAATAGCATGATTAAGCTACATGATAAGCAAATTAAGCTAAGATTTAAGCTAAAATGAGCATGATAACATTGCTAAGATGATAAACTAGAAGCTAGATGCCTATAATAACAATGCATGAATGCAAATGAGATGGATCAAATGATATGCAAGAATGATATGAAATTGGGACGTGAATTTGGGACCCTTTGAGCTCCAAAATGAGGTCTATTTATAGGATTTTCCAAGGCTAGGGGTGATGTGGCAAGAATCAACGGTCAAGATTGATCTGAAGATATCAATGGTTAAATTGGAGGGAGATGGCAAAGGGGGTTGGATTAAAGGGAACATCTGTCATCTCTATGGTGACAAGTGTCAAGAGGCTTCTAGAAGGAGTTAGGATGAAGGGAACACTTAGTGACAAGTGTCACAAGGTTCTAGAAGATGTTGGATGAAAGGGGACATGGTGGTAGGTAGAATGGGTTAGGTTTAGGAATGGTTAGGTTTAGGAGTGGTAGAAGTTAGGAGAATTTGAATTTAAAAATTCAAATAATATGAAAAGGATAATTAATCTCAACAACTCATAATCGATTTGTTTTAATTAATTAGGGGATTAGAAGAAATGATTTTGGATGAGGGAATTAATTAATTTAAGAAGATGGAATGAACCTATTAAATAAATCCTTAGATTTATTAATAAGTAGATGAAAAGGAAATTTAATCAAATTGCTTAGTGAATTCAATTAAATTGGGGAGGAGAGATTAATTAAATAATTACTTATTTAATTAATTATCTCCAGACCATTTTTAGGTGTATACACTTTCAACACGCTCCCGATGAATTTTCTCCAAATTTGCAGGGCACATCCATATCAGTCTGAATATCTTAGATCTAAAGTTACAACACGATCCCGAATCGGTAGCTCCTCATTTCACCCATTTTATCTCTCTTCTCTGCATAGTCAACAACTCAACTCTTCTTCTTACAAAAGAGGGAAAATTACATTGCAATAGTTGCAATCCACTTAGAATTCACATCCTTGTTTCCCTTAGATTTGGATCTAGTGGATTCAACCCCTCTTTTGAATGTAAAGTATCTCCCAAGTGAAAACCATCCTAGTGATTTCCTTTCTCTGTCCTAGGTGGGGAATCACTAGGTTTCAATTTTGTACTTTACATTTTGGTGAACCTAACATCCTACATTTTAATTTTGATTTCTTATTTGATAGATTTGAATAATTGAAATTTCATCTTTCAAATTTCATTTCCATGTTTGATCTTTTTGCAAAATTTAGAGGTTAATTGCATAAAAACCCTAATTTTTTCATTTTGAGGAAATTAAGCTTGTGAAGTATAGCATTTTGGTTGCTTGTTTCAGATCTGATTTTTATTTCAAAATTGCAATTCATATATATCTTTTCATTCTAAAAATTAAGTGGTTAAACAATAAAACACTATTTTTTAAGAATCTCCTATTTCAACCTTTGACTGTTAATTTGACCAATCTAGACATCTCCAAATCGATTGTTTTTTTTGATTTTGCAATAAAATCATAATTTGTATCATCCTTGAAAATTTTGAAAAAAGTTGGTCGGACCTAGTACACTTTGCACATGGTCCCTAGCTTTTTTCTCAAAATTTTGGGAGTCGGAATTGACTGTATTTTTCTTCCTAAATCCCGTAAATTGGCTGATTTTATCAATTTTTAAACCTCCCAAGGTCGAAAACAAATTCAAAATTGAATGTTTGATTTTCTTGCAATTTACAAAAAATCTAGATTTGAAATTGAATTTGTGCAAAACTTGGATCTTACTTCAATTTGAAGATTTATTATTGTTGTGAGACTTGTCTTCTTGCCTAAAATTCAAAATTTCAATTTCCCTCCTTTTCCCAAAATTCAAAATTTCAAAATTTAGTGGTTAGGTCCTCAAACCCTAAATTTCAAAATTAATTAAATTTTTTGCAAATATTAGTCATTTTCACACAATTTCAGTTTTCAAAGTTCATCATCTAAGGTGGCCTTATCCATTAGGTGTGACCTTTTTCAAATTTGCAATTCAATTTCTCATTTTTCTCCAAACCGTAATAAGGTCCTATTTCAACATTCAAACCTTAATTTCACCTATCTAGAGATCATAAAATCAATCAATTTTTTGGGTTTAGCTCTCAAATCACCTTAGCTTTCATCTCTGAAAATTTCTAAAAAGTTTGGGAGGACCGTGTGTAGTTTGAACATGGTCCCTGGCTTTTTTTCTCAAAATTTCGAGAGACTGTTATGACTACATTTAATTACTTAAATCCAAAAAATAGGCTAATTTTGTCGAATTTTGATCCCCCTAAAATAAAAAACAATCTCCACTTTCCAGATTGCAACTTTCAAGGGAGAATTTAAAATTAAGTGGTTAATTAAGAACAACCCTAATTTTAAATTTTAAAATTTCAATTCAACAAGTTCTAATTTTTAAAATTAAGAGATTTTTCAATAGGCCCTAATTTTAAAAATTCAATCTTTTTTGGGATAATTTTAACTTTAAACTTAAGAGGTTATTTTTTTACATAATCCTAATTTTAATTTTCAATTTCCTAAGAGGTTGCATTATTATTTTATAAATCAATTTGTTCATTTAATTGAATAATCATTTTTCCTAGAATTTTGAATTATTCAATTATTTTGCAAGTCTCAAATTTCAAATTATAATTTTAAATTTACAATTCAAATTCCATTTCCCCTCGTTTATTCAATTTTCTATGCATGTATAGGGTGAACATTATTACATGAGTGCATATGGAGTTCTTATCTTATTTTTCTAATTCAATTTCAAGTTACATTAAAAATGTCCATGATGTTCTGTTTCATGCATATGATGATAAATTAGTTCTCTTTTTCATTCATACCTATGATTTACCCTCTCCCAAAAGTGATCTCATTAATGAGGAAACATTGGTGCAAAAAGGGAATATGGACACTTCTTTCAAAGATCTCCCTCCTAAAGATGAACCTTTGGAGAATTGTGTTCCTTCTTCTCCTAAAAATTACCTCCCTCATAAGGATTATTTGGTGCAAGTGGATGATATTATGGATGCTTATCCTAGTGATACCATACCTTCTTTTCATGATCTTCCCTCTAAAGATGAAAAATTAATTACATATGATAGTCCTTTTTCTAATGAGTGTCTTGAACATAAAGATACCTTAGAACAAGAGGATGATATTATTTCTTATCATAATGCTCTCTCTCCCAAAAATCAAGAGGCTAACAAAAATTAAATCAATTCCATTCATGTTCCTAGGAAACCAAAAATTCTTCCTGATTATCATGTTGTGCCTTACACATATTCTAATGAGGTAGTTGATGAGAACATAAGTGAAGCATAATATGCTTTCTTAGTTCCTAAAATCCTCTCTTCAATTCACTCAAATACACCATCTCCTACCAAAGAAGTTCCTAAAGAAGAACTCTTAGAGGATGATTGGGGGCCCTTAGATTTCACTCCCACCTTTTCTAGAAAGTCTAAGATGCCTGAATTTCATATTCCAAATTTTTCTCTTAACACAAATTTTGAAATTGATTGGGCCTCTTTAAACTTCAATCCCATTCCCCCTAAGAGTGAACCCTCTTTTGAACATACACACGAATGGAATGGACAAATGCTTGAATGTGAGTGACAAAGTTACGAGAAATCACACTTTCCTTTGTCAACATCTTCTTCTCCATTGTCTAGTAAATCCACCCCTTCTCATTCTAATTTTGAGTTACAATAAGAAAATGTGTTGACCAATCTTCTAAATTCTAAATTTATATCTCCTCTTTTTCCTAAATGAAGAAGGAAACATAAACAACATTCTCAAAATTCTTCTTTTTGTAAATATCATCAAACCCATGGCCATTCTACTAATGAGTCTCAAGGTTTGAAAACACAAATACAACATTACATTGATTAAAGAATGGTAAAAATAAGATTTGAAAATGATGGCAAATTCATCATGATCATTTAAACTAACATTCAAGTTATTATTATGTTTCTGCTCACTATGTGGGATAGTTAGCCTACCTATTGGGGGCTCCTTGTCATTCATGGTGGTATAATTTCAGGTGCAATCATACTTAGTGAGAAATATAATATTCTATTTATTCTTGCCTCTATGCTTGGGGGGCAAGAATATTCCTTTTCCTCTTTCTAAGGTTTCACTATTTTCTTTATGGAGTACATTATTCATAAACTTGATGTCCTTTCTTGCATGGAGTTTTCCTTCATGCGAGCACACATTTGTTTCGTGAGTGGGATCTTCTCCTTGCTTGAAATAATACATCTATTATGAACAATCACTCCTCAGAGAAATTTTGTGGGTGTTATTCTTTCTCTCTCTTTGAAAATTACCTCTTCCTTTGCGTTATTCATAACTTGATGTCCTTTCTTGAATGGAGTTATCCTTCATACGAGTGCATGTATGTTCCTTGGTTAGGATGTATTCCTTGCTTGAAACGGTACCTCTCTTATGAGTAGACTCTCTCTAGAAGTTGTGTAATTATTCTCATTGTCCTACACTTGGGGGCTGATGATCTCTCTTGCTCTCTTTCTCTAAGGATCCACTCTTTCCTATGTTGCAGATGGTGTGATTTTTATTACTTGATGTCATTGCTTGTGTGGAAATTTTGTTGTTTACTTAAGGGTTCTCTCTTATACAAGAGGTGTAAGTCCTTGACTACAATCTCTTTCACACTTGGTAATGTACATCTATAATAAATTCACCCATCCCCATTGGGATAAGGGTGAGTCATCCTTCATCAAGAATCCCTTTCACCTATCAATAGGAGGAAGGATTGAATTCTTGTTCTCTTATGTGCTTCGTTCTACAAGATGTTATATTTATCTAAGACAATTCCTCTTGGAGGGATATGTCTTTTGAGAAAATATCTCTTCTCCTCCAAGGATCTCCTTTACATTTATAGCAAGATACCTCTTTCAAACTATCTTATCCTTGCTTGAAGAGTATTCCCTCTCTTTCTTGGATCTATGCCATTGTTGCATAACAAATATCTTCTTTGTGTTGAAGGTAGGTATTCTTGTTCTTTTTTCCTTAAGATATCAACATCAACCTATGTTGACATCTTAAGGGGGGGGGGCACCCACACTGCTCCTTTGTACCATACTTCTCTCGTGCATTGTACAGGGACATTCTTGGAACTAGAGGGTAACCTCTTAGAGAAATTTGTCATCACTTTTCTCTTATATATTGGGTCATTCTCAAAACTAGAGGACAAACTATTAGAGCGAGATGATGCTTCTTTTTTCTTGTACAGTGGCTCATTCTCAAAACTAGAGCATAAACTCTTAGAGAAAGATGATGCCACTTTTCTCTTATGCAGTGTGATTATTCTTGAAACTACAGCTACACAAACTCTTAGAGCGAGATGTCACGCCTTTCTTGACATTTGTAGTATACATCTTATACAGTTTTTAGCATACTCGGGCATAGAATCATATGAGGCACTTCGAACCTCACTTGCACACACATGCGCATGAGGTTGCATGGAACTAATCGTGTTTTCACTGGGTAAAAGCATAAACCTGTGTCACACTTTTACAAAGGAAAAGGCTAACACAACAATAACTATTCAATTTCATCGCCATAAAAGTGTCATTTTCATTTTGAATTTGAAGATGATGCACACTGATGAAATGTGTAAAATTTGTTGAAGTTTAAGTCTACTATTTTTTGAAATTTTTTTGTCAATAATTTATATGTTTTTTTAGCTTTAAAGTCCATTCTTTTATTGCTGAAAAATGCTGAAAAATAGGGGGTTTGGTTCCCACCTCAACAGTAAATGTAAATCAACTTTTTTTTTCTCATTTTGATATTAGTTATAGATCACATATTTATATAGTGCATGAAAAAATAAAATAAAAAAATTGATGTATATTTTCTTTGTAATAGCATTTGGAAGTCGAATACACCAAAATTTGACAGTTTTTGTCTCCCACCACAATTTGTCTATTCAATTTATGATAATCCAAAAACTAAAAATACCGTTTTGGAGAAGACTCTCTCTTCTAGTGAACCATATTTTTTTTTATTTGTTTTGAAGTGATTTGATATATATATATATTTTTTCAAACCAAGCTCATATCGAACAAAAGAATACCTAGTTGTAGTATTTTTAATTTTTTATATATTAAATGTAATAAAAAAATTAAAAAAATTATATGAGTAGAATCGTGACTTCGATCTCTAAAAAGGGGTATTTTAAATTTTTTTTAATAAGTTTAATTTACCTATTGAATTTTGTTGCAGAAGTGACAAGTTTGAGAAAATCATTATTTTTGTTGATGTGGCTGCCACTTGGCAGTTCACATAAGCCATTCCGGAACTATGAGGGTCGACGCGACCGATCATACAAGCGATCGGTCGCTTGAGTCACATATAAAAAAGAATTATTTTTTCCATTAAGAAAACCAAATCAATTGAATGCAAAAATAATAAGAGTTATTTTTACAAACAATCTTTTTTTTTTCAAATAAAGTGGCATTTTGGAGCGAGTAGGAAGATTATAAAGGGGTGAATATTTCTAATTTTGTAAAGGGGCGAAGATTTTTAATTTTTTTTTCGGAAGGCGTCTACCCTTTCCAAGTATGTTATTTGAAATTATTTTTTCAATCATGCTTAATTTACAATATTAGATATTTTTTTGGAAATTAAATAATTTTTAGATTATCCATATTCTTTAGTCACTGCGATACGATGATAACCATTTATTGGCCATATATGCAACACTATTTAGTACTCAATTATATTACATTTTATTTTGTAATAGTTGACTCAAATTCTCTATATATATTAGCTAAGTGATTTCAAGCAATTAATGTTAAATTAAATCACGTTCATATGTACATTGCATATAGTCAAATGTATCTAATTGAAGTATACTTAATTTCTTACTCTTTATCGATGCTCCTAAATTTCTTGAGCCTTATTTTTTCATTTTCTAAATTATAAAAATTGGACTTCAAGCCAAATGATCTAAATGGATGAAATTTACACATATTCAGTTTAAGAATGCAAAATTATTTATACATTTCACTAATTACAATTTTTTTGTTAAGAACCGATGAAAAGTTATTAGATATATAACCTTTTTAGTTCAAAGCACTAAATTTTGAAGATATACATATTTGCATGTGTTGTTTTTAGGTTCAAAGCACAAAATTTTGAAGATCTAAATATTTTTTGCAATGGGGAATAAGAGGACTAGATCAAGGTTGTATGATCGTAAAAGGGACGATGAGATGAAAGGTCAAACAAAATGTAGTCAACAACAATCTGTTGTTCAAGATCAACCTGATGATGTTCAAGAAACATCTACTCAGGTACGAGATGATTTTTTTTTTTCTGGTATGGAAAATTTGATGGAAATGGATGAAGATAGTCTTTTCAATGAAATTCCATCTAAAGATATGATACATGAAAGCACATTAAAATTGCATTGTAAGAATTTATGGGATGATTATTTTAAAAATAGATCTATTGTTGGAAGAGCACAATTATTTGCTAAGTTATTTAGGAAAAGGGAAATGAAACTTGTTTTGGACTTGTTGGGTGTTGGTAATAAGAAAAGTTCTAGTGATACATTAGTAAAAGAAACCATAATTGACAATTTACAAGAAGCATTGAATTGTATTGAAAACACAAGTCGAGGTGTTGATTTAAGTGCTGCACGTAGAGCATTGATGACTATGATTACTAGTAAGGAATTGACTCATAAAAAACAAGTTAATGCAATTTCTCAATTAATAAATGTATCTAGAAGAACTGTTCAAAGATACATTAGGAAGAGAAATATGTTGGATGAAAACATCGAAAAGAATTGGGTAAATATCTATAGGGTTCCTAGAAAAGACATAATTTCTAAAGATGTAAAAAGACAGGTCATTGATTATTGGACCAACCAATCTTGTGTTTCTTCCAATAGAAGGGATACTATATAGATGATAGATGAAGATGGTAAAAAGATTACACATCCAAAAAATTTCTTAGATACAACACAAAGTTAATTGTTTGAAGCATTCAAGCAAGAATTTTCAGATGTAAAGATTTGCCAAAGGATGTTTGAGAGATTTCGTCCTTGCTTTGTATGCATAAATAGGGTACGTGAAACTTGTGGTTGTCAAAATCATGTTGAATTTCATCTACACTTGCAATCATATAAGAAGTTCATTGCAACAATTAATCCAAATCTAGTTATTCCTACAAGTACAACACAATTTGTGAAGTCTATTTTATGTGATAAATTAGAAGATTCCGATGAGTTCAAAATACAATGTATAAAAGGTGAATGCAATGATTGTGGATTTTTAAGTAAGTTTGTGTTGCAAACAGAGAATTTTTATATTCATGCACTAGTTATATGGAAGAGATTTGAATATAAGACATACCAAAGTAAGTCAGGAACTGAATCCAAAAAATTATGTTGAAAGAGAGTGAATTGTCCTACATTCAGTTTATAGATAGATTTCGTAATATGATATATCCTGTTAGGGTTTCAAGCAGATCCGAAGCAAATATGAACTAACACTTATATGCAGATTTAAATACAAAAGATAAAGAAATAAAACAAGACATAGATAACACAGAGATTTAACATGGTTCACCCAGAATGGGTTACATCCACCATACACAGCCGTCCAATCTTTCTTATTATCTAGCAAAAATAGTACATCAACCTTACAATGCCTTAAGCATCCCAGCCGCTTATAACATGCATTTTTAGGGCAAAAACAAAGTCGACCTTTTTAGGGTTTAATTACAATGTCGGTTTTCATCAAAAAATACCCAAATTTTTTTTTCTCGGGGGCTCCCGCCCCTGAACCCCCACTTTTCTCGGGGGTTGCCACCCTCGAACCCCTACTCGGGGCTTGGCCCGACAAGGATACGTGCTGAGTGTATAGTACTTTGCTGATCAGTTGCCACATTTCAACAATCTCCCACTTGGAGATGAATGGCACTCTGGCTATCAGTATACAATGGGCTATCCTCTTGTGTCTGACCCAATTCCTCCAGAAAACATTGCAACCAAATCATCTCCTTGCTGGCTTCTGTAGCAGCAACATACTCAGCTTCAGTGGTTGAAAGTGCAACAACCTTTTGTAGCCTAGAAATCCAACTGACTGCAGTTCCCCCTATAGTAAAAACATACCCTGTAGTACTCCTCTGTGAATCGATATCACCCGCCAGATCAGAGTCAACAAATCCACTCAGAGTAGCATTAGATCCTTTGAAACATAAACCCTTCGTAGTAGTTCCTTTCAAATACTGAAGAATCCATTTCACAACATTCCAATGTTCCATACCCGGATTACTCATAAACTTGCTCACAACTCCCATTGCATGTGCAATATCTGGCCTTGTGCATACCATTGCATACATTAGACTGCCAATAGCTGATGAATATAGGATGTTAGACATTTTATTAACCTCTTCCTATGCCTTTGGGCACATCTCCTTAGTCAATTTGAAATGACTAGCCAAAGGTGTACTAACTGCTTTTGCATCTTGCATGTTAAATCTTTTCAACACCTTCTTTATATACTCACTTTGGGACAAATTCAAGCTTCTATTTTTCTTGTCCCGTGTAATCCTCATACCGAGAATTTGCTTAGCTGCACCCAAATCCTTCATAGCAAATGACCTGGCTAATTTCTGTTTAAGATCATTTATATGTTGCATGTTAGACCCAGCAACAAGCATGCCATCAACATAAAGCAACAGGATAATATAACTGCCATTATCAAATCTCTTAAAATATACACAATGATCAGAATGACATCTATGATAACCGTATTCAACCATGAAACTATCAAATTTTAAATACCATTGTCGGGGTGCTTGCTTTAGGCCATACAGACTTTTCTTCAACCTGCACACCAAGTTCTCCTTACCTTTGACCTCATATCCCTATGGTTGCAACATGTAAATTTCCTCCTCCAAATCTCCATGGAGAAAAGTTGTTTTGACATCTAATTGTTCAAGACGTAAATCATCTACAACCACAAGACTAAGTACAGTTCTAATTGAAGTCATTTTTACAACTGGAGAAAATATTTCATCATAATCTATACCCTTTTTCTATGCAAAACCTATTACCACAAGTCTGGTCTTATATCTTTTCTGACCTCCTTCCTCCTCCTTCAGCCGATAAACCCATTTGTTAGGCAAGGCTCTTTTTTCTCCAGGTAAAGGGACTAAGTCCCAAGTCTTATTTTCCATCAAGGAGTCCATCTCCTCTTTCATGCCTAGCTCCCACTGTTGTTTGGCATCTACCTGCATTGCTTCTTCATATTCTTCTAGTTCACCAGAATCCGTTAATAAAATAGAATACAAAGAAGGAGAAAATCTTTCAGGGGGTCTACTTGTCCTCGTAGAACGTCTAACACTTGTAAGAGTTTGTGGGACAATCTGTTGTTGCTGAGCATCAGATACCTATGGCATTTCATTTTCAGGAATCTCATCCAACACCACATATTCTTGTTTGTCCTGTTCATGCTTCTTTTCCTGCATCTATTATTTATACATAACTTTCTCATTGAATATAACATCTGTACTTCTAATTATTTTCTTATTTTCAAAATCCCATAACCGATAGCCATATTCATCTATCCCATATCCAATGAATGTACATTTTTGAGATTTAGCATCAAGCTTGGTTCTGTTTTCTTTATCAAAATGGACAAAAGCTTCGCAACCAAAAGTTTTTAGAAAAGAATAATCTACCTTTTTACTAGTCCATGCCTCCTCTAGAATACCACCATCCAAAGGGGTTGAAGGTCCTCTATTTATCAAATAGACAACAATATGTACAACATCTGCCCAAAAATGTAAGGGCAATCTAGCATGCAATGTCATGCTCCTCGTGCATTGCATGATAGTCCTATTCATTCTCTCTGACACACCATTTTCCTATGGAGTTCCTAGAACTATCTTCTACTTTCGAATCCCATTTAAGGAGCAGTAATCTTCAAATGCTTTACTGCAATACTCACCTCCATTATCCGATCTGCGACACTTGAACTTTTTTCCTGTCTCATTCTCAACCAAAGCTTTCCATTTCTTAAAAGTTTCAAAAACATCTGATTTTTGTTTTAGGATATATACCCATGTTTTTCTGGTTGAGTCATCAATAAAAATAACATAATAACAAGAGCCACCAAGAGATGATACTTGAGTCGGTCCCCATACATCTGAATGTACAAGCTCTAACTTCTCACTCTTCTTCTCTTTCCCAACCTTGAGAAATCTGACTCTTTTCTGTTTACCATAAACACAGTTTTCACAGAACTCTAAATCAATCTTCTTTAGTCCTGGCAATAGATTTTTGGAGTGAAGGGTTTTCATCCCTTTCTCACTCATGTGCCCAAGCCTATGGTGCCACATTATTGAATCTATTCTTGCAACATTTATTGTTGTTGTCCCTCTAGTAACTTTATCTATAGTAGCTAGGGTAGAGTAAGTGTTACCTGTACAAAGATATAATGTGCCTACCTTCGCACCTTTAGCTATTACTAATGATCCTTTAGCGACCTTCCACATACTGTCTGAGAGGGTAACTATGCAACCTTCACTACCTAGTTGCCCTGCAGAAATTAAATTTCTTCTTAAATTAGGAACATGTCTTACCTCCTGCAGAAACCAGTCATTTCCATTCTGCAACTTGATCTTTATCTTTCCTTTTCCAACAATTTGACAGGGCTCATCATCACCCAAATATATCTGTCCAAAATCACCTTGAACATAATCTAGAAAATATTTTCTATGGGGCGTAGCATGAAATGAAGCCCTAGAATCTATTACCCAGGAATCATTAACATTATCCAAACATAAGATTAAAGCATCTTGTAAAGTATTACTTGCAATGTTAGCTTCCTTACTATCATTTTCATTTTTGTCTCCTTTTTTTTTCCAAGACCAATAGTCTTTCTTTAGATGACCAGGCTTTCCGTAGTACTAGCAATCTTTCTTTCCTCTAGACTAAGAGCGTCCTTTCTTTGACTTCCCTTGTGACTTCTCATTCCCAGGGCCTTTTCCTCTTTCCTTTGATCTTCCTCTATTCTCCATATTCAAAACACTACTTGATGATGTTGGAGTCTCACCTGTGCTTTTCCTTTGCATTTCCTCACTTAGGATAACACCAACAATATCATCAAATACCATAGTATTTTTACCAGAGACAGAGTTACTTACAACCATAACCAAGCTATTCCAACTTTCTGGCAAAGAACATAAAATCAAGAGAGCCCTAACCTCTTCTGTAAAAGTAATTTTTACCGAAGACAATTGACTGGTAATTGTATTAAATTCATTTAAGTGCTCCGCTACAGATCCTCCCTCACTCATTTTCAAATTAAATAGATGCTTCATAAGAAATACCTTATTACCATACAACTTAGCCAATGTCACCATCAAATCTACAGTCATTTTTGCTTCTATTATATTGAATGCTATAGACGGTGCAAGGCACAATCGAATGGATCCTATTACCTTTCTATCTAAAATGTCCCACTCTTCATCTAACATTGTGGTCACTTTCTTTGCCTTTCCTTCCAATGGCCGTCGCAAATCCTTTTGATATAGGTAATCCTCCATTTGCATTTTCCATAATTGATAATTCTGGCCGTTAAACTTTTCGACCTTGAATTTGGAATCCTCCATTGCTCCCACTCAAATCTGAAAGTCCTGCCAATTTATAGAAAACCTCGCTCTGATACCAATTGTTAGGGTTTCAAGCAGATCCGAAGCAAATATGAACTAACAATTATATGCAGATTTAAATACAAAAGATAAAGAAATAAAACAGGACATAGATAACACAGAGATTTAATGTGGTTCACCCAGAATGGGTTACATCCACCATACACAACCGTCCAATCTTTCTTATTATCCAGCAAAAATAGTACATCAACCTTACAATGCCTTAAGCATCCCAGCCGCTTATAACATGCGTTTTTAGGGCAAAAACAAAGTCAGCCTTTTTAGGGTTTAATTACAATGTCGGTTTTCATAAAAAAATACCCAAAAAAAATTTCTCGGGGGCTCCCGCCCCTGAACCCCCACTTTTCTCGGGGGCTACCACCCTCGAACCCCTGCCCGGGGCTCGGCCTGACCCCGAACCCCGGCGAGGATACATGCTGAGTGTATAGTACTTTGCTGATCAGTTGCCACATTTCAACATATCCACATATCCAACATTGTCATGGTGCAAGATGGCAGGCTAAACAGTTTCATGATTCAAAGAATTGTTTTCCACTAGGTTGTATTCTTTCAATTGTAGATTTCTCTGAGAACTATACATTTAGTCCTCATATAGAAACTCAAAGTCAATATTATCATTCTGATCAAGTTGCAATATTTGTACAAGTTTGCTATAGACATGCACAATTTCATGTGGATGGTATAGACAATATTGAAAATGAACGCATTATCATCAAGGAGGTTCATTTCTATATCAGTGATGATACGTGTCATGATAGGAGCTATGTAGCACATTGTTTTGGAATGTTTTTTGAAGATATTAAAGATTGTGGGATAGAATGTACACAACATTCGATTTGGTCAAATGGATGTGCCGGTAAGTACATTAGATTTGAAATTGATTTTTTTAGTTTTTTTTTTATATATATGATTTGATTGCATATAATAGGTCAAAAGTTTAAATATATATATTTAATATATATGTTATTCATGTTAGGGCAATTTAAGTCTGCACAATCTTTTAACTGGTTATCCCTACCACATGCTTGACGTAGCATAAATTTTTTGTGGAACTTCTTTGAGAGTGGACATGGAAAAGGAGAGCATGATGGAGCAAGAGAATGTGTGAAGCGTGCACTTCGCCAACATAACTTGCAGGTAAATTATCTTCATACATGTGGGTTGTCCAATTTTCTAAAGAAAGAGCTTTTGTACAGGTAACACCATACATAATTCTAATGATATTATTGAATGGTGCAAAAATCATTTTGCTGGTCATGATACAACTTACAACAAGCATTATTTTTGGGAAGTTAAAGGTATATATATAATTTCTTAAAAATTCTTGGTGTTCTTGAATTATTTTTAAAAATTCAAGTGTATATATATATGTGTGTGTGTGAAATGAACTAAAATTGACTAAATAATTTTTGTACATATCAGATATTGATCGATCAAATCCTTATAATTGTCAATCAATTAATGGTATTATAATTTTTCATCAAGTCATGACTATGGGATTTAGCAAGCCTCGTGTTATTCTTGCAAGAGGAAAATCATGCTTTTGTGTTGATTGCATTGCGAACAACAGAGATACTCATTGTCAAAATATTGCTAATGGATATGTTTTGCAATGGGATATGAAATATTTTATGAAGATAATGACATTATTGATATTCATGATCCTCTATATTCAGTTGATTATGAACGTGTTTCAGATTTAGTTGTTATAGGTGCGTGCATGCATATTTTGTAAATTACACATATGTACATGTACAAATTTTTAAATTCTTCATTAATTTAAAAATGTGTAATGAACTAATATTTCTTGTAATATATATGTCATAACCCTCTTTTATCACTTCTGATTTGATACTATTACTATTATATCTTTTTGTGGTTGAGCTATTGAATATGGTTGAATAATTATTATAAAAGGTTAAATAATGGACCGAAATACACACTTGAAGAATATAATTTAAATAGACATTATTTAATTTCCCATTTTCAAATAGGCACATGTTGTAGGAGAAATTAGAAGCTTCTAGAGGAATCTTCATTCTTTAATTTCCTTGCATGTAACTTTCCCCACTAAGATATTAATCAATTTTGCAAGGATCCAATATTGGAAAATAATAATTTCTTTCAATTAATTCTCTTGATAGTGGAATTGAGGGATCTTTTCTAAATAATGTATGCAAGCTTTCGAAAAAGGAGTTCATGGTTTTATTGTGAAGAAATTGTCCTTAAGTTTTTCATTTGATAGAAGTAGGATTTCTTTTGTAGTTTCAATCTTTTGGTAGGATTGTTAAGTTGGTTCTTGAGGGTTTTCATCAAGTTGCAAGGAAGATTTAGAAAGGATAGCTAAAAGGTTGGAGAGGATTCTGCATCAAGCTCCAACGATACAAGTTCTCCTCTCTTTACATTTTCTTATAGTAAAAAAAAAAAAAATTCAAAAAAAAGGTAATATTGTTTTTATCCATCTCTTGATTCTTCATTTATTTTGTTAGGAGGAATAATCATATTTTTAGAAAAAACAATGTCAATAGATCTTTGAAATATGTACATGCAGATTTAGTTTTATTCTATCAAATATGAATTTTGTAAATTATTCTTTCATGAACCTTTTCTCTGAAAGATATTTAAATTATTTCTCTCAGGAAATTTTTGTCTGTAAAAATATGATCTCAAAATATCTATGTAATAGATTTTAGTTTTCAAAGGCAATATTTCTTTTTTATCTCTCTTAAATTATTATTTGAAAAAAAAAAAACAAAAAAAGCAAAAAGAAAATTGCTTTCAAGAAATCATCTTTTATTCATTAGAATTAATCAATAAAGAAATCGATTTTAGAGAAAAGCAATGTTAATAGATCTTTAAAATATGTACATACAGATTCAGTTTTATTCTATTTTAGAGAAAATAAAGAAAATCATCTTCTTCTTTTTTTTTACCTTTTTGCTTTCTTGAATCTAATTTCAGATCTTATTTCTTTCAATCATATTTAACCTCTTGAATTAAAGTCTCTATCAAATATGAATTTTGTAAATTATTCTTTCATTAACCTTTTCTCTAAAGATATCTAAATTATTTCTCTCAAAAAATATGATCTCAAAATATCTATGTAATACAATTGTATCCTAGAAATTTTATTCCAATTGATTTGTGAAAAAAAAACAAAAAAAAAACAAATATTTAGAGAAATCTATTCCCAACTATATGAATATGCAATCCACGATTTAATCTTTTTATTTCCAAAATTTAAGGAGCTCAAAAAAGAGGATTAAAATGAAACCTGATTTAGACAAAATTTATTTTATAAAATTTACATTTAGTAATATGTTACAACTCATTTATATTAAATGAGTTTTTTATTATAAATAACATTTGGTAATTTCAAATTGAATTTAAAGAAGAAAAAAAAGAGAAGAATATACATGTGTTACATAATTATGGTTTTAAATAAATAAATAGACTGTTGATTGGGTACACTAATTATAACTCCAAGATTATTTTATATATATATATATATATATATATATATATATATATATATATATATATATATATATATAATCAAATTATTATTTTGGAATGTATTTCGTATAAATATATGAATATTTAGATTGATAATTTATTTAGATTATGTTAACACCAAATTTTATTAACTTGTTTGGTAAATTATTAGTTTCATTAATCTTTTTTTTAAGTATTTAAGGAGAAATAAATAATTAATATTATTAACATGTTAATTTTTTATTAGCATTAATTCTAAGTTGTAATAACTTGTTAAATATTTTTTGTTGTAATACCTTGATTTGAAATTTATTTTAAAATCCCAATTTTGAGAAAAATAAATTGATATCACTATCAGAATTTTTAAAACGGGATTTTTGCCCCAATAATTGAGGGCTAATCAATAACTAACTTTATAAGGAATGAACAGTTGATTTCTTTCACAATTAATTTTAACAATCCACAAAGTAGATTTATTTAATTGGATGATTCGGTTATTCCATGAATTTGGTTGTATCAAAAATATTTTTTTTATTTTTATTTTTATTTTTTAAAAAGAGGGAATTTAATGCAAGTTACTTTTAATGGTGGTACATTTATTCAATTCTTGATATTACTATACGAGTTACACATTCTCATTTATCCATGCTAGTTGCTTAATTGATCTCTTATTTATATTCCTTCTTCCTTTGAGAATTAATAAGATTCTACTTCAAGAGTATTTCCTTCATTTTTATGTAGAGTTAATTTTATGGCATATTTCTCAATATGGTTTTCAGTTTTATCTACACTAGAATAATGTTAAGATAATTAAATGTAAGAGTTAGATCTCTTAGTTAGAAAACTAAACAAGAGGTGTTGGAAACTAAAACTTAGCAGCGTTTGGTATAAACGGTGCCTCTGGGTCACACTTATGGGTAAAGTCGTCTTGTTGAACTATTGCACCTAATGCCTAATAAAGCTGCATCAATGACGTCTGTGGCATCGTCCCTATAAATTGCTGGGGAGTAATAAGGGACACTTGGAAGTTAAAATCCAAGGGCCAGGTAATCCCCCTTTGATCGATAATCTAATAAGATAATATTTAATTGATTTTACAACTGCTAGTTTAAACCATAGAAAACCCCTTTAGGGTTGATTGAGTGAAATGCTTTTATAAACTTGGCTTAATCTTGAAGAGTTATTGATGATTGACAATTGGGTCAAGGGTGATGCTTATGATAGGTATTAGGATCTAGTTGTTTTAGGTCACAAGCAATAGGCCATCTTGAGCCTTTGCTTAAATGCTACCCTCGTGGGTAGCAATCGCAGAGAAATTGCCTGGGACATTGACCCTAGAAAGGGTTGCGTACCCACCAAACAGTTTACATTAAACCTAGATTAGAAACAAAACTACATATTATACGCCTTGATCCCGTGCTGAAATAGGCATGTAGGTAGTTTAGGGATGAAGTTGTCCCTAGTACTCAGGCGTTCGTAGATGGGGTCTAGGATTTGGGAAGAAGAAGGATTGCGAAGAATCCTAATTAAAAGATAAGTGTAATAAAAGAAAAAGTAATTCAACGCATACTCAGAAGGAATCCCGTATGGATTCGCTTGACTTCCTGAGGCTTTAGGCCAAATTCTGAGGTGGAACTCAAGCTTGCAATATATTATTTTACTTGCTCCTAAGGACAACGACCTTGGTGCACACCTATTAAAGGAGTGTAGTTCTTAGTGAGTGACTCAAGACCCGAATGGTCCTGATGAGTCTAAGTCTCTGACCTGAGCACCTCCTATCCCAAGTTGGATAGATGCCTACCTCGTTTGGGTAGATGCCTATCCCATATTGGATAGATGAAACCTCCTGTCCCATATGGACAGATGTCTAACCCGTATGGTTAGATGCTCATCCCAAATGGATGAATGCCTAATCCAAATGGATATATGCCCAGAGTATGCGACTGAATCAAACATAAATGATTAAATTAAAAAAAATGGTCAAAATTTTCTTGGGTTATTACAATATATACATGCATGGTCTATTTTCATAGGTGATATTTTTGCAGTGATTGTTGATCTTGACAATACTGAAAGTGTAGATTATTATCTACTGAGATGCACACAACCAAATGCAAGTTATTGGAATCAGTGAGTGATGATGATGGGCAACAATATCCCACTGGTTTAGTTGTTGTTGAAGGCACCTATTATCAACAAATAAAGATAGATACAAATGGTGTAACATTCATTGATTATATGCCTGGCCAAAAAGTTCTACACTATAACCACTTAGTAATAGCGATAAAATTGCAGTTGGAGACATTGCCAAAAAGAGGACATAGCAACCAAAAGTGGAGGTTGCCTATTGAAGATCATGAATTTTTTTTAGAAATTATAAAAGATAGGGAGGATCCAAATAATATGGACCACGAGCTTTAAGTTCACTTGTCATGTTTGAACAAGTAAAATATATTAGATAGGTCTTGTTTTGATAAACTCATATATATATTTATATAATTCTAGACACGTGTAGCAATTTGGATAACTTGCGGAAATTTAGTTTTGTTGATGCATTTATTTTTTGTTTTATACATTGATTTTACATGTTTTATTCATCTATGTATTCATTTAATTTTGATTTACACATTTATAGTTTCAAGCAATTAATGTTGTATATATAGTTACGCATGTATATATAGTTTCACTAAAATGAGCAACTAATTATGTTGTCTTAAGGTGTTTTAAGTGGTCTTAAGGGCATTTAAGGGGATATTTGCGTCATTGGTTCTTTTATATTTTTACACATGAATGGATTCGTTTTATTAATCTATGTACATTCATTTCTTTTATATTTACACATATATTGTTTCATTTAATTATGTTGTTTGGATTCATCTAATTATGTTGTCCTAAGGTGTTTTAAGTGGTCTTAAGGGGATATTTAAGGGGATTGATTCTTTTATATTTTTACATGTGCATGGATTCATTTTATTCATCTATGTACATTAATTTCATTTATATTTATACATATATTGTTTCATTTAATTATGTTGTTTAGATTCATCTAATTATGTTGTCCTAAGGTGTTTTAAGTGGTCTTAAGGGGATAATTAAGGGGATTGATTCTTTTATATTTTTACACATGTATGGCTTCATTTTATTCATCTATGTACATTCATTTCATTTATATTTACACATATTATTTCATTTAATTATGTTGTTTGGATTCATCTAATTATGTTGTCCTAAGGTGTTTTAAGTGGTCTTAAGGGGATTTAAGGGGATATTTAAGGGGATATTAAAGTTTTGAAGTAAGTTCATTAAACATGTACATACAAATTTAACTAAAATGAACAACTAAATTAAATTTTAATGACTAATTTTGTTTAACAATGAACAAAGTTAAAATAGACATAAACACTTAACTTTCACATACATATGTACAATTAACTAGAACACTTAACTAAATTAAAATGACTTAGAGATTCTATCATTTAAACACTTGACTTTCAAAAACATAATCTATCTATATATAAATGTGCAAAGTAGTATGGAATGTAGATCTATCTAACACATACACATATATGTCTATGAAGTGTACATCTATCTAACACATACACACACATATGAAATATCGAAAATAAATATCTAGTATGTACATACACATATGAAATGTGTATAATACACATGTATGAAATTTCTCATCCATCATGTGCATGCTGGACTTTAGAACGTTTGCAGGATGAATGGCTCATCCTGCACAAAGCTCGCTCATCCTAGACAATGCACACATTTTGTTTGATATATATATGTGTAATTTAAATTGCTCAAGAAATTATTTAATCAACACCTAGATATCCATTTAAATAGAACTTAAAAACAAAAAAATAATAATTTAAACTTTATATATACCTGTGTCTCCTGATGAACAACTGGGTTAGTGGCAACATCCAAATCTCTATACATCGACCCTAATGTGATACCCTATATAGTTCAAAAAATACAATCCAATATATATTTTTAATTAATTTAATCTATGCAGTTCATGTGTACAATCAAGTAGCTATATAAAATATTGAAATTAAAATTAGTAAATTATATATTATATAATTCAAACCTCTGCTGTGGCATGTAAGGCTCATCTGATCCTGCTGATGTCAGAATCATGCAAGGAGCCCACTGCAACATGATTACCCTCACTGTCTGGCTCCATAAGAATGGTAGTGAATTGTTGCTATTTACTAAGTTGTGATTAGTTTTATGCCTAAAGTCATTCTATATACACTAGTTGGTTAATACTACCAAAAAGTCCAGTCGGTAAACACCAAGGTCACCGGTGTCGGTTACAGAAGAAAGACAAGTCACCAAGATGATACACACCGAGCTAAAAACCGAGACATATGCAGACTGTCTACCGAGTAAGGTTTATGTTTACCAAGCAGCAAAGAAGGTATATCGAGTTAATCTGAACCGAGTGAAAACATGTTACCAGATTCAATGAACCTGGACACACATGTGAAATGTGTACATAATTCGAGAAGATGAAACCATTACTACATAGGAAATTGCATTTAAAGATTTGGTATGATTTTGAGGAAGAATATCCAATGAAATAATTTCTACGTTTATTCATTCAATAAAACATGTTTGTATGATCGAAGCATGAACAGATCATCATCTTAGAGATCTATAGAAACATAATGATTTGAGTATATGATATGATATGATATGTAAAGTCAATCAAGAAAAGAGACACAAAGGAATGCCATAGTTCAGTATGAAGAAAGAAGATTGACAGAGATAATCACAGGTTACCAGAAGATTTCAGAGAACAATTTAAGAGGACAAAGTATACAGAAGTGGTTACCGAGTTGATTTATCAATTACCGAGGAATGCTATGAGCAAGGTAATTTAATATTGAGCACACAGAGTCTTCTATAACATTTTAGATGTGAAGTTGCAGATATTTTGTAAAGATTTTGACTAAAATTTTAAGTTATAATAGAAACCTTTAACAGGGTAAAAGACTCTAATAAAGTCTATAAATTGTAAAGCCTTTAACCAGGTACAACATTTTGTAGAAGTATTTGTAAAATCCTTTAGCAAGGTAGATCTAAAGATCTTTATACTCCTAACAGGGTAAGCTATCATAAATGGCTAAACATGTAGCTCTAACCGAGCAATCTTGATTACTGCAGTAGCGAAGTTGTGGGTGCCATCCCCACCGCAATTTTTCTCTCTAACAAAGAGTTTCTGCGTGACCAAAAATCTTTGTGTTATGGAGTGATATTTTGATGTATGTTATTTCTATGATTATGTTTCAGTATTACATATATTTGACATCAACAATACATAGTTTGTGTTTATCAGTAAAATTGTTTTTCAAGAAAAGTTTTGAAGTACTGATTCACCCCTCCCCTCTAAGTACATTAGCTTTCCAAGTAAGACCTAACAATTGGTATCAGAGCCAT
Source organism: Cryptomeria japonica (assembly GCF_030272615.1). Classification (NCBI taxonomy): domain Eukaryota; kingdom Viridiplantae; phylum Streptophyta; class Pinopsida; order Cupressales; family Cupressaceae; genus Cryptomeria; species Cryptomeria japonica. Next base: position 315,351,659 of record NC_081405.1, on the reverse strand, counting down.
ATTCTTGGTAAAGGGTCTAACAGCCTAAAGAGAAAGATCCTATCAATGGAAGGCTATAAACAATCTCACAGGATTGTGAATCTTCAAGAAGAATTGGATCATGCTAATCAAATGATTGCAGATATGTAGAGGCAAATGCAGAGATCACTGAAAGTCAGAAGAAGGTTGTCTGATGATTTACAGGACTCACAAGAGATGGTGGAACAAATTGAGACATCATCTGAGAACTACATGTTAGAAGAATTTGAAGAAATGATTGCAGACCTGAAAGAAAAGAACAAAGCACTTAATGAACAAGTAAAAGCAATGAGAAGGGAACATGAGTATTTTAGCACATAGATGACTGAAAATCTTGATGCATTGAGAACAACTGAAGATAATAAGCGAATTATAGAAGGAGAAAAACAACAGCTAGAAGCAATGGTGTCTACAAAGAATGAGGAAATATCAAGGATGACTGTAGTTCAACATAATCTATCTGATCAATTGGACTATGCACATTATGAAGCTACACTAAAAGAAAATGAGAACCAAGCATTGAAACTTGAAATATCAAGATTGACCAATGAACTAGAAGTAGAAAAAAGGTCAAAAGAAACATTGAGGAAAAGCCATGAAGCATCAAGAATGTTGGATGGGCAACTGAATATTAGAAAACCCAACAAAAATGCAGGACTCAGTTACAAAAGAAACAACTCTACTAAGAAAGGGATCAACACTACCGAGAAAGGAGAAACATCAAAGAAAGCTGGAAACAAAGAGAACATCAAGGACAAGAAGCCTATTTGCAACTACTATGGAAAACAAGGACATATTGCCAATGTTTACTGGATCAGAAAAGGTAAGCAACCAGATGTTACTAGGTTTAATGGTTATTATTACAATTGCAATAAGTATGGTCACACATCTAAGCAATGTAGAACAAAGTCTATCAACAATTATCAGAAGGAAAAATACAAAGGGTTTTGCAAAAATTGCAATAGATATGGACACAATACTGAGAAATGTAGGTTTAAGCAGAAAAACTATATGTGGACTCCACAGTGTAAGCTACTGAACTCACACAAATCTCAATCGACAATATACTTCAGTACCATGGGATTACAATGTTGGTATTTTAGTATGGTTTTGTCATTGATGTCAACACCTACTAAATACACCTACTTTGGAGATCCAGCAACATTCACCGGCAAACAGTAAACTGTGCAATAGTTACCAGTATATGATTAACCGATAGGATATAATGTTCACCGGTACCTGGAATGACATGGAAGACACTTGGTAATGTCGAAGACATCATGTGGACACTTTATTTTGAAGTAATATTCATTGGTATATTCTTATTTGCATATTTGCTTTTACCGGCAAATAGGTCCAAGTTATCTAGGGTTACACCGATAGGTTTATCTTTTCCAGATCAGCATGGCATGATATGGAGATGATTTATTATTGTTGTAAATGCATTAAGCCGACATGTTCAGTCGGTTATTGCATCGGATATTGCATTGTTTGTAAAATGTTTTTATTGTAATATCTTGTAGAGCCGACCTACTAAAATTGGTCTTAGGGTATGGTATAAATGTAAGATCTTATTTGTAAGATCAAGTGTGGAATGCGAAAAAGATTCAAGTGAAAGTATATGCGAGATAAAGCAAAGTCATACACAAAGACATCATTTGAAGGTGAAGTTAGGTTTTTGTAGAAGCATATCAACATTACACCAGTACTGAATTCAGCATATGAAGATGCAATTTTGTGCAGTACATTCTTATTGGATTTAACCATCCAACTGTAGTCAGTGTGACTCCCATTTGTGATTGAGCAGTGAGCTCTAGGCTGTTGGCCTTTCTGCATGTGCAGACCCCTCTTGTACACTTACTATCTGTAGTAGTATCATCTGATTATGGGTAAGGTTTCCCATCGTGGTTTTTCCCTTACAGGGTTTCCACGTACAAATATTGGTGTCATGTGTTGTGGATGACTTTGTGCTTATGTTTCATGCATTAATTCTTACCAGTATAGCAATTTACTATTAACATTGTCTACCGGCATACTTAACTGATTTACTGGTATTAAGCAGTAAGTTGGTTAATAAGTTTTGGTTTGAATTTATTAGACAACTGATTCACCCCCCCCCCCCCTCTCAGCTGTCTCCAGGACCGACATACAATACAAGAATTTGGTGTGAATGTTGTGGAAGATATGTATATATAAGTGCAAACTATACGATAAGGTTTGGAATGAACAACCGAAGATCATGGAGAAATCCAAGAATGGCATGTTTTCATTGTTACAAAGTTGGACATATAGCTAAAGACTGCAGAGACCAACCGAGAGGAGATACCGAGGAGATAAGAAGCAAATTGCAAAAATTTTAGAAAAAGAAGGAAAATGTGTCAACTAATGAAGGAAGCACCTTACCTATTGAGTTAGGTGCATCTACTTCGAATTAGTCAATAAAGGTATGGAGGGACTGCATTCTCAAAGGTTAGATCTTAACAATTATATATATTTATGCACTTAATTCCAAAATCTACATAGCTAAGATGCAATAGAAAGTTCAAAAAATTATCTAGTCTTTTGATTTACCAGAGAAGTCGGTAAAAGTATTAAACCTATCTAGTCGGTAAAAGCTTATAAGAGAGTTAGTCGGTAAAGTGAAACCAAGAGCATTTAATGCCTATTTAACCTAACCACATGAATCCCGATAAGGTCAAAATGAGATATTTAAAGTATTGAGCACGATCATTTTTTTTACTTACCAATTTTCAAAGTGTAGAGCAGAGCAAATCAAAAGGTGATCAAACATTTCCAAGAGCGAATTCAAGGTATTTAGCAAATCTAAAGTCACATTTTTTAGCAATTAACCGATCAAGTCAAGTTGTGAATATTTGTGAAGTATTTACTAAGTTGGAAGCATTTTCTGGTTATTTGAAACCCTAAGCTACTTCGTAAGTAGAATTTCAGTTTGAAATGGCCCCCAAAGTTTAGAAACCTGTTGTTGTAGAAACCATTGAGAAGCCTACACTGAAATACACCTTACCTCCCAAAGTGGCTTCCGAACCCAATGAGAAAACTGCATTTTCTCTTATTCCGGATAGGGTCCTGTTGATCGAAGATGTTAGATTCTATACCAAGTGTAGAGTTGATTGGCTAGGTCATAATGAGATTAAGGATATGTATGATAAATTGTGCACCGATGGAAATCTAGATAGCAAGTTTAAGCATATAAAAGTCAAGGGATTAATTGAAGCCCTAACCTATCCTCGAGTCTTCAAACCCCAATGGGTCAAATTTGTCTTGAGCCAAGTACATGATGATTTTATGTGGCTAGATGATCAACCTTTCAAGATCACCAAGGAGATTATTCACATGGTAACCAGATACCCTATATTTGACAATGCCCGAGCATAAAAGATGATTTCACAGAAGGAATTGATAACATTAACAGGTGTTGAGTTTGATAGCAGAGGTCTTAAGTTGAACAATGTGACAGATGTAAAACTTAATTTTTCTATTAGAGTTATTGGTTATTGTTTCTTCCAGTTGGCAAGAGAAAACAATGTATCGTGTGCAGCTATAGATTTGGCCTATAAAATTGTTAAAAAGGGTATGCAAATTGATTTATGTGAAGTGTTGTTGAAGAATCTTTTTGAAAATCTAAATACAATAAGGAAACCAAAGAAGAATAATACTACTAACACACTAAAGTTTGGGTCACTCCTAGTGTGTATGTTCTTCTATTTTCAAAAATTATTTCCATCAGTCGGTAACGTTGTTTGGGAATTACACTGACCTATTACCCATCAAATAAATGATTTCATCAATCAGCTAGGTGATAATTTCAATATGATAATGGATGACTACTTTAACAAATTCTAGGAAAAGATGCATAGCAAGTACAAGATTCCACCTCAGCTAGTGGAAAAATACAAGGATACTATATGTTTTGAATTGGATATAGACTACTGTTATGTCAATGCAGTAGAACCCATGACTCAATCATTACCGCCTATGGGTTATGAGATAGATTTCAACATTGCTCAACAACATATAGATGCCTGTTTAGCACTTCCAAGGCATGCTACTGAGAAAAGATATGACACCTATGAAGAGGTGAAAGAGAAAGTAAAAATGAGCATTGCTGTTCTGAAGTCTGCTAGAAAAGCCACCAGAATGATCAAGGATTTAACTGAAAAGTTTGGAGAAGGTTCTACCTCCACTCCTACTAAGAGTGATCAACTTTCAATCGAGGAAGAATCTGAAGCTCAAGAAGCAGCAATTACACTGAGCATCGAGTTCCCAAAGGGCAACATTTTGAAAAGAAAGAAGCAGGATGCAACCAAGGTATCACTGACCCCACCAGTGAAGCGACCAAACACTAGATCATCTATTGTGTCACCCACTAAGAAGCAAAAGAATGTAGAAATGCCTAAGGCTACAAAAACTTATAGAAAGAAGAACAAAAGACTAATTTTGGATAAAGAGGAAAGTGACACAGAGTTAGAAGATGTAAATAAACTTTAGATTGTAAAAAGCACAAAGGAAGATGTACATAGTGTCGACAATTTTTGTGCAAAATTGAAGGAATATGGTGGATTTGGGTCATTTAGATATGTAAAATATGATACTAGAACAGATGAAGAGAAGAGGCAAATAGAAGAGACTATAATTAGTACACTTCTCAAGTTCCGAGTAGTTCCATTGGAAGTGACTGGTTTTCTTCCAAAAGCATTATACTCACATATTGATAATAGATGGAAATATGCTATGGACTCAGAGAAGCAAATAAGACAAAGAGTTTTGGTACATCTCTTTCCAGATATATCGGTAGATGAAATAAGAGATCACTTGAAAAACTACCAGACAAATTTTCAAGTAAAACAAAGGGCCTTAAAAATGATGAATGGACTATATCTTGAAGTTGAAAATGAAACCAAAGAGAAATGGAAGAAGATATTTAGGATTCAGACTGAAGAGCCAAAAGGTGAAGAAGAAATAGTTGACATCACCGAGCAAGATCCTCCTTCCACTATTCAGATAGATGAGGATGTAATAGACACTGAAGCACAAGAAGGAGAGATGATAAAAGGAAGCACCTATGCCAAACTGGTGTCCAGTGAATCAATTTTGGAATAGGTTAAGTCTTATCCTCCGATCACCCAACAAGTGTCAACCGAGAAACCTCAAGACACAGATGAAGGCACAAAGGCTCAAAAGGATAAACAAGATGAACTTAGCTCTCAGGCCACCGACGAGCAAACTTCACAAGTACCTTAAAGCACCAAGACAATTGTCACTCAAATTCCAAGCAAGGAAACACCGAAGGATACAATAGAGGCTACAAGAACTGACAAAAGTGTTGCCTCTACCGAGCAACATACCGAGGAAGGACAAGTCTCCAAAGCCATTGTACCCATTCAATCAGTAAAGGCATCATCATCAAAGGAGAAGAAATCAAAATGACACAGTTTTAAGGTAGACTGTCAAATCCTATTGTGCTACTGAATGTTGACCTAACAAAATTGAAGGGGCAAGCATTGATAGAATTCGGTGAGCTTTGTAAAGCCAAAGCAGAGCAGGAAAGACAGATAGCTATTCAAGAAAAGAACTGAGTACTTCAGAAGGTCAAACCATTATTGATAGAAATGATACCTGAAGCTACCATCAATAAAGATGCTGTCATCCTTGTGCAACCAGATGAACTACTCACTCAATTGGAGGAATCTGGATTAGAAGCATCAGAATACCTTAACAAATTGAAGGAAAAAGAGCTAACTGCCAAGATGATTGAAGAAGTGCAGAAAGCAATTGCTATAGGTAAAATAAAGCTTATTGAATTCATTGCTAAGTTGTCCCCTCAACTCAAGCATATTATTTATTTATTCCAGAAGTTATGTACATTTTCATCCTTTATCAAAGATATCAAGAATAAGACTGAAGTCATTGAAAATGAGATCACTGATCTCTCAAATAAATTGACTACCAAGCCAAATTCTCTTCAAATTTTTTATACAAGGCTACAAACACTTATGGATCAACAGTTAGAACTTCAGAATGAAGAGCATAAAATAAGGATGGATATCATGACTCTTCAAACAATATTTATTCCCCATTTGTCATCAGTTCAAGAGCAGATCAACCAAGCTACCCAATTGTCAACTCAAGTCGAGGGAAGCACTTTAGATGGTTTGATCACACTATTAGCTGATATTACAGCTCAGATTACAATGCTGGAAAGTGTCAAGGATGCACTTAAGAACACTCTTATAGAAGCTCATACAAAGTATAAATCTATTTTTGATCAGTTGCCCCCACCAAATGGTAACTAGTTTTGATATTTGTCAAAAAGGGGGAGTGTACCGAACACATGACTGAGCAAGAATATTTGAGTATCCGAGTGTATAGTTGAAATTGTCAGGGGGAGCATGGAACATCAGGAGCATGTAACATCAAGAGCATGGAAATACAAAGCATGGAACATCAAGCTATGTACAAAATATTGATAAGGGGAGTATGTATTTGAACATTGTATATACTAACATTTCAGTTTATTTTGCAAGTATATAGATTTTGTATTATGTCTTTGAAAGGAGTTTTGTCAAACATACCAAACTAATGTCAAAAGGGGAGATTGTTTCTATTTACTAAGTTGTCATTATTTTTATGCCTAAAGTCATTCTATATACACTAGTCGGTTAATACTACGAAAAGTCCAGTCGGTAAACACCAAGGTCATTGGTGTCAATTACAAAATAAAGACAAGTCATCGAGATGATACACACCGAGCTGTGAATCGAGACATATGCAGACTGTCTACCGAGTAAGGTTTATATGTTTACCGAGCAACAAAGAAGGTATACCGAGTTAATCTGAACCAAGTGAAAACATGTTACTAGATTCAATGAACCTGGACACACATGTGAAACATGTTACATAATTCGAGAAGATGAAACCGTTACTACATAGGAAATTGCATTTAAAGATTTTGTATGATTTTGAGGAAGAATATCCAATGAAATAATTTCTATGTTTATTCATTCAATAAAACATGTTTGAATGATCGAAGCATGAACAGATCATCATCTCAGAGATCTATATAAACAAAATGATTTGAGTATATGATATGATATGATATGATATGTAAAGTCAATCAAGAAAAGAGATACAAAGGAATGACATAGTTTAGTATGAAGAAAGAAGATTGACAAAGATAATCATAGGTTATCGAGAAGATTTCAGAGAACAGTTTAAATGGACAGAGTATATAGAAGTGGTTACCGGGTTGATTTATCAATTATCGAGGAATGATATGAGCAAGGTAATTTTATATTGAGCACATAGAGTCTGCTATAACATTTTAGATGTGAAGTTACAGATTTTTGTAAAGATTTTGACTGAAATTTTAAGTTGTAATAGAAACCTTTAACAGGGTAAAAGACTCTAATAAAGTCTATAAATTTTAAAGCCTTTAACCAGGTACAAAATTTTGTAGAAGTGTTTGTAAAATCCTTTAGCAAGGTAGATCTAAAGATCTTTATACTCCTAATAGGGTAAGCTATTAGAAATGGCTAAACATGTAGCTCTAACCGAGCACTCTTGATTACTGTAGTAGTGAAGTTGTCTGTGCCATCCCCACCGCAGTTTTTCTCTCTAACCAAGAGTTTATGCGTGACCAAAAATCTTTGTGTTATGGAGTGATATTTTGATGTATGCTATTTCTATGATTATGTTTCAGTATTACATATCTTTGAGATCAGCAATACATAGTTTGTGTTTATCAATAAAATTGTTTTTCAAGAAAAGTTTTGAAGTACTAATTCACCCCTCCCCTCTTAGTAAATTAGCTTTCCAAGTAAGAAATGGCTAAATGACACAAAATGACACAGTTTTAAGGTAGATCTATCAAAGGCTATTGTGCTACCAAATGTTGACCTAATAAAATTGAAGGGGCAAGCACTGATAGAATTCGGTGAGCTTTGTAAAGCCAAAGCAGAGTAGGAAAGACAGATAGCTATTCAACATAAAATATTGAAATTAAAATTAGTAAATCATATATTATATAATTCATACCTCTGCTACAACATGTAAGGCTCATCCGATCCTGTTTATGTCAGAATCATGGAAGGAGCCCACTGCAACATGATCCCCCTCACTATTTGGCTCCATAAGAATGGTAGTGAACATCCCTGAAAATACTGTATTAGGTACTGTGGCTCGATCAACTAATGTATAAACAAGAGGAGGAGGTGTATCCTGACGAACTATTGTATGCTAGGGCGGGGCAGTAGGATGTGGAGTAGTAGTAGGCTGAGAATATGTATGCTCACAACCACGGCTAGATGCACTTGGTCTACCAAGTGCACTCTTAACAAATGATGGGGCATCCTATAGTGGGATCCCATTATCCATAGCAATGACTTGATTTGCATCCAAGAGATCACTAGATAAGCATGTGCTGATCTGTCGTAAAGGATCTATGTCATGCATGCGTGCAACATCCATCAGTGATGGTATGTCTAATCTAACATATGGATCATCACTCACTGATGCATCATGAATGCTAGTATGAGAGTGCAAAAATATCTACCTACCTGATATGATGTCATCTTATCCACCTATGTGGCTATAGTAGCAATACTAGAAAATATGGACTGTCGAGTGTCATCTGGCACACTATCTGCAACATGTGCTAGGTCCACACTCTTGGGAAGAACCACAAGGTTTGGACCAATCAATACCCGTTTATTAATAGGAAGGGGTGCACTTGCTTGTCTAAACTTATCTAAAAATATGCCCTTCCCTTGCCCAACATGTTTCAGAAAATTGGTGTAATCAACATCATCCAACAAATGAAACTCTGCAAACAATTGTTTGCAGAAATAAAGGGGTAACTCATCCTTTTGGGGCCACCTATGATGAGTGGCTAACCATCTAGGATAGATAAATGGTGCTACTAGTACATCCGTGCACCTGGTAGGCATATAGCCTTTCACCCTACCAAAGGCCTGATAATGAGGAAACAAGGTTTTCACATCAGCTGTGGAAACCCTATCATTCATCGTGTCCCATTTCACAATACCACGTACACTGCATGAAAGGGATCTATAGAATTCCTCTATGTTGAACTCGTCATATGGAATATAATTATCGACAAGGTCAATCATATGAACTAGCTCATGTCTAATAGTCTCACCCCTTTGTTTATTTGTGTGATCATGCATGTTTCCCAAAGTGATATTTAAATGATCTAAGGCACGTTGGAGTGCCTCAGCAGTCTGATTGTAGAGCTGTTGTCTCTCCTGTGGAGTTGTTACAGACCTATGTGACGTCTGCACACTCCCATGAGGATGAACACTAGGCTCAGAAGTACTCATGTTATGTGATCTAGGCTTGTCAGACATGATGTTCAGTGGATAATGCAGATATATATATATATATATATATATATATATCTGCACATGTGCATGTATGTAGTACACAATAAATAATAATAAAAAATGTATGTACATGTACATTTAAATAATTTAAACATATTTAAAAACATGTAAATCAAAGAAATTAGATATATACATTTTAAAGAAATTTAAACATCATAAATGCATACTCAATCTAGTTAATATAAAGACAAATTTAAGATAAATTTCTAGAGATCTATGCACAAAAGAGATTTAAACAACTATAAATTTAATTTTAAATTTCAATATATGCCCAATTTATAATTACATATATTTACATATACAATAATTAATTTGAAAATTAGTCAAATTAAGACCCCAAGTTAAGTCAAATTAATTTACAATTACGTAAAATTAATTTACAATTAATTCACAATTTTGCATATGTACAAATTAATTAATAGGTCCTAATTTGGTCTTAAGTGGTCCTAATAGGTCATACTTGGGGTGCAAGTAAATTTTGTAAAAGAAACCAAGTAGGCTTGCATTATCTTGAATGACGCAGAAACAAGCTCATTAGCTGCCCAGAACAGAGCAATTGGAGAAAAGCAGAGGAAATTGTTTTTAGGGTGATCTAAATACATGTATAGAGAGTATGCAATACAAACAAACAATGTCTGGAGTGTGTGATGTGGTCTCTAATTTATGTACGGATGGACTAACTATTTTTGGAGTTGGATAGGGAAACCTATTGGGCCACGCTTGGAGGAAATCAATGTGTTCATGCAAGGGCCACTTTTTTTCTATTATGAGAATGATGCTTTTGCAACGAAGGATATTTGGAAGACAATGTCCAAAAATTTCTATGGCATGGAACCAGAGTTGGTGGACTCATCGAAGTACTAAATTCAACTTCCAAAAGACTAGAGAATTATGCTTTAAAAATTGCCCTTCTATTGGGAGATTGTGTACATAGCCTCTTGGTCTTCTAAGATGCTGAAAAGTGTACTTCGAGTCCACCAACTCTTGTTCCACACCATAGAAATTTTTGGGATTTTTCTTCCAAATATCCTTCGGTACAAAATCATCATTCTCATAATAGAAAATAGGTGGCCCTTGCATGAACACAATGATTTCCTCCAAGCGTGGCCCAATAGGTTTCCCCATCCAACTCCAAAACCAACTAGTCCCTCCGGACATAAATTAGAGACCACATCACACACTCCAGACATTGTTTGTTTGTATTGCATACTCTCTATGTATTGCAAGGTGCCCTAAGTGCTCATAAGGGGTTAGGCATGTGTTCTAACACATGCGTGACCCCTTAGGACCACATATGACCCCTTGCGACACCATTTGGTCCTATGTGGTCCTAATAGGTCCTAAGGGGTACACATGTGTTGCAAGGGGCCTTAAGTGGTCCTAAGGGGTCACGCATGTGTTAGAACACATGCATGACCCCTTAGGACCACTTAAGGCCCCTTGCGACACCATTTGGTCTTTTGTGGTCCTAATAGGTCCTAAGGGGTGCACATGTGTCACAAGGGGCCTTAAGTGGTCCTAAGGGGTCACACATGTTAGAACACATGCATGACCCCTTAGGACCACATATGACCCGTTGCAAAACTATTTGGTCCTAATAGGTCCTATGGGGTGCACATGTGTCGCCTTCAGTGGTCCTAAGGGGTAACACATGTGTTAGAACACATGCGTGACCCCTTAGGACTAAATATGACCCGTTGCGACAACATTTGGTCTTTTGTGGTCCTAATAGGTCCTAAGGGGTGCACATGTGTTGCAAGGGGCCTTAAGTGGTCCGAAGGGGTCACACATGTGTTAGAACACATGCGTGACCCCTTCGGTCTAGCACATGCGTGACCCCTTCGGACCACTTAAGGCCCCTTGCGATACCATTTGGTCTTTTGTGGTCCTAATAGGTCCTAAGGGGTGCACATGTGTTGCAAGGGGCCTTAAGTGGTCCTAAGGGGTCACACATGTGTTAAACACATGCGTGACCCCTTAGGACCACATATGACCCCTTGCGAAACCATTTGGTCCTAATAGGTCCTAAGGGGTGTACATGTGTTTCAAGGGGCCTTAAGTGGTCCTAAGGGGTCACGCATATGTAGGTCCTAAGGGGCGCACATGTGTTGCAAGGGTCCTTAAGTGGTCCTAAGGGGTCACACATGTGTTAGAACACATGTGTGACCCATTCATACCACATATGACCCCTTGCGACAAAATTTGGTCTTTTGAGGTCATAAGGGGTGTACATGTGTCGCAAGGGGCCTTAAGTGGTCCTAAGGGGTCACGCATGTGTTAGAACACATGTGTGACCCCTTAGGACCACGTAAGATGCCTTGCGACACCATTTTGTCTTTTGTGGTCCTAATAGGTCCTAAGGGGTGCACATGTCTTACAAGGGGCCTTAAGTGGTCCTAAGGGGTCACGTATGTGTTAGAACAAACGCGTGACCCCTTTGGACCACATATGACACCTTGCAAAACCATTTGGTCCTAATAGGTCCTAAGGGGTGCACATGTGTCGCAAGGGGCCTTAAGTGGCAGGGCCTAGTTCAGTTCAGATGGGGCTGTTAAGCATCCCCATAGTTCAAATAAAACACATGGGTGACCCCTTAGGACCACATATGACCCCTTGTGACAATATTTGGTCTTTTGTAGTCCTAATAGGGCCTAAGGGGTACACATGTGTTGCAAGGGGCCTTACATGGTCCTAAGGGGTCACGCATGTGTTAGAATACATGCATGACCCCTTAGGACCACATATGACCCCTTGTGACAACATTTCATCCTATGTGGTCCTAATAGGTCCTAAGGGGTGCACATGTGTTGCAAGGGGCCTTAAGTGGTCCTAAGGGGTCATGCATGTGTTAGAACACATGCGTGACCCATTACGACCACATATGACCCCTTGCAACAAAATTTGGTCTTTTGAGGTCCTAAGGGGTGCACATGTGTCGCAAGGGGCCTTAAGTGGTCCTAAGGGGTCATGTAAGAGATAGCAGAAGACCCTCAGTAAGCAATAAGACAAGTACAACAGTACACATGACTCCACAGAACTCAAGTTACTCAACTCACAAAACACTAGTGACCCTAAACAGAGAGTGTCATCATATGGCTTAAGATGGTTACCCTAGGTAGGTCTCCATAGGTCCCAGCCCCCATCTTGGGTTATCCTGGTAACCTCTCTTGAACCCCCAGCTCCATGTAAGCATCATGCAAACCCTACCAACCTTTCGTGAAGACAAGGTGGTAGGTTTGCCATTCCAGGCCTTCCCACAACACCTTGAGCCTATACAAGCACTCAATCGTGTGCAGGGTACAATATCTTAATTAATTTAATAACTACCCACCCCCTAATCAATTATTAGGTTATCACTTAATAACTCACTTTTGAGGGGTTATCCTGCCATCCACTTTGGGTGCGGCCCCTGCTCGAAAGCCACTCTCTCATCTAGGACACTAACAGGAAAGGTCTCTCTATGAGAACTCTATGGCAACATAACACAGGTGAAGGATTCACAATCACTGACCCAGGATTGCCCGTTTGGAAACATGACACACAATGGCACACATCCACCGGGTTAAAACAATGACACCTGACTAAGGGAGTAAAATTCATACGACATAATGACAACTCACCAAAAATTTCAACGACATTTAAACTTGACTGCAATTATTATTAACACAAGATCCTAAACAAGCAATCTTTTCATTAAGCAGTCGACAACATAAAATACTTGCAATAAAGATTTCCAAAACTAAAGAAATCACATCTGTTTTAACATAAGGAAATGATGAAGTCACATGTCTAATAAGATTAATTGAAAACACATTTAAAATCTAATCCCCCAATCATTTGATTATGATTAAATTATAATTTACCCAAATTGAGTAAAGCCATAATCTATATTTAATTCCAATTTTACACATATATATATAATAATATAAATTAATCTCAATATAATATATATTTAATGAATATAATATTATATGACTAAATTATATTCAAATATAATATCTAATTTTAAAAATTGCATTTATATCCAAAAATTTCACCAAACCTATTTATTTTCCAAAATTTATAAATATAACCAATAACTCAAAATAATATATATATATATATAAATTATTATTAATTTAATATTTATATTAATTAACATTTATTATTATATAATTTTTTTAACATTTATATTTTTTTAACATCTATATTTTTTTAACTAACAAAAAAATATATTAAAAAAAGGAATAAGAAAATGGAGGCAATTTTGGGGCACTGTGTGTTTTTTTATTCATGGCGGCCCTGCTGCTACCATAAGGCAGTGAGTGCTACCTTACGGTAGCACTGCTACCAAATGGTAGCAGGTGCTGCCGTAGGGTAGCACTGCTACCTTATGGTAGTAGGCGCTACCATACGGCAGCACTGCTACCGTGAGGTAGCAGCTGTTACCTTACGGTATCACTGCTATTGTGGGGTAGCAGGCTCCGCCTCCCCCTCCAATTCTTCCAATTTTTTTTTTTATAAATTTTTTTTTTAATAATCTCAATTCATAACAATGAATTAACAAAGATTTTACTTTTGAGGATATGAAGACCTCGACAAACAACATGAAACAAATGGTTGTTCACGCTGAGGAGATCTTGAATAGTATTTAGTTCTAGTTGCTGTCCTTGGTTCTGTCTCTTTGCTATCTTTTGCTTTCCTGTTGCTATCTGTTACGAGTTTTATGTAATTAGGTTTTGATGTTTTAAGCTGGGCCCATCCGGTGGGTTCATTTTGACTTTTTGAAGTGATCAGGCACTTTTTTATGCTTTTCTGTTCTCTTGGCATGTAAAAGGTTTGGGTACCTTTCAAATACCTATTTTTACTTAATCAAAATAGAGATTTTACTTCTCTGTTTTGCACACTCAGAGCTAAATAAAACACAATAAAATTAACTAAATTCTTAAAAAATTGAAAAAAAACCAGCATACGAAATTAACTCACTGGTAAAGAATTTAACCAGCAAGAAAAATCTTTGAGACAAAACAGAGATAGGAATTAGTTTCCCAAAACAAACAAATTCATTCCCAATTTCAAATTGGCTGGGAAATAAATTGTTTGCCATCCCCCAATTGGGATTTTTTCCAAAACAAGAATGGAACAAGAAGAATTTAACTCATAATTTTTCGCCAATTTGGAAATTACTAGGAAGGATTTATTTTTTCACAATTGAAGACATGAGGGGAATTTCTTGGCAAAATTTTGCCAGCATGACTACCCAAAATCACAAAAATTGAAAGCTACAAACAATAGGAAATGAAATTCTTTGCATAATCAAAATGAAGAATGGATTTTTAAACCAAAACTTTCATGAAATTGATTTGGGAGAGTTTGAAATTGCATTTTAATGACAAAATAGATTGTGATTTTCAATAATCTTCATAGCAAACAAATTCCATAACACCACACTCATTTAATCAAATTTTTAACAACACACAAAAGAAGGGAAAGAAGCATATATATATTTTTTTTAAACAACAAAGTAGAAATCATCCAACCTATGGAGCTTCCTGGAAGAAATTTGTGAGCTTTTCTCCTTCAACAAATTACCAGACCAAAACCAAAATCTTCCTTCCAAGCAATTTTCCAGAATTTGTTTTCTCCTCCAAAACAAGCATCCTCTTCCAAAAATATTTCCAAGGATAAATAGGAAAAACAATATTTTAACCTAAACTTTTAGGTTGAAATATTTTCCTCACCCAAAACATTTAAATAATAAAATTGACTTTTTCTATTTCCTTCAAAAGTAAATGGGAATTTCTTTTTTTGTTTTGAAAACAATACATTTCTCTCATAATGGAATTTAATTACTTTTTCAACAAAAGTAAAAATCAATAATTTTAACTCTATTTTTGTTTTTCTTTAAATCTAAAATCAATAGAATTAACCTTATATATTTTATTTTTCTATATGATTTAAATATAGTTACTTTTCCTAAATAAGGCAATTATTAATTTAAATCTAATCAATTAACTCAACAAGCTAGGTTCATAACACAAAGACATAATAATGCATAAATTACTTATACCAACTATGAAATGATGACTTAAACTCAAATAAATAATCACCCACTATGGCACACAAATCGAGAAAAATACAAGAAGACTCAGACAAAGCCAAACGAACAAGACTCGAAGGCTAAACAAAAGGAATGAATGACAGACTGACAACACTCACAAGAGTGGATCAAGGGTAAGAATTAGGATCAACAACTATCTCCTCCACTCCCATCGGACATATAAGGCACGCTTAGACCTGTGAAGCCAGGTGGAGACAATACCCCGTACCTACCCGATACTTGTATCTGCAATATCCTGCATCATCGAATCACACATGCATGTATATAAATATAGAGTACATGACACACACATCGATGAAGGAGAATCATGACGTTCCCTATCTCACCGAAGTGAGTGAAGGAAAATCGTCCCCTTGCATCCAATACAATCGCAGACACACAACATATATATGACACATCGCAGTAAAGTGTAAGTATAATGCAATAATTCATAAATGCTACAATCACAAGTACTGAAAATAACTCATACATCTCATATCCATATAAACATGAAATAATATCCAATACATCTGAATAATGTTTAGCAGAATGTATCAACTGAAAAGTAAACTGCAACCAAAATATCAGTCTAATAAGTCCGATCGAGAAGGGGTACTATAGAACACATGCGTGACCCCTTAGGACCATATATGACCCCTTGCGAAACCATTTGGTCCTAATAGGTCCTAAGGGGTGCACATGTGTCACAAGGGGCCTTAAGTGGCCCTAAGGGGTCATGCATGTGTTAGAACACATGTGTGACCCTTTAGGACCACATATGACCCCTTGCGACAACATTTGGTACTATGTGGTCGTAATAGGTCCTAAGGGGTGCACATGTGTCACAAGGGGCCTTAAGTGGTCCTAAGGGGTCACACATGTGTTAGAACACATGAGTGAACCCTTAGGACCACATATGACCCCTTGCAAAACCATTTGGTCCTAATAGGTCCTAAGGGGTGCACATGTGTCACAAGGGGCCTTAAGTGGTCCTAAGGGGTCATGCATGTGTTAGAACACATGCGTGACCCCTTAGGACCACATATGACCCCTTGAAAAACCATTTGGTCCTAATAGGTCCTAAGGGGTGCACATGTGTCGCAAGGTACCTTAAGGGGTCCTAAGGGGTCACACATGTGTTAGAACACATGCTTGACCCCTTACGACCACATATCACCCCTTGTGACAACATTTGGTCTTTTGAGGTCCTAAGGGATGCACATTGGTCACAAGGGGCCTTAAGTGGTCCTAAGGGGTTACACATTTGTTAGAACACATGCTTGACCCCTTAGGATCACATATGACCCCTTGTGACAACATTTGGTCTTTGTGGTCCTAATAGGTCCTAAGGGGTTCACATGTGTTGCAAGGGGCCTTAAGTGGTCCTAAGGTGTCATGCATGTGTTAGAACACATGCGTGACCCCTTAGGACCACATATGACCCCTTACGAAACCATTTGATCCTAATAGGTACTAAGGGGTGCACATGTGTCGCAAGGGGCCTTAAGTGGTACTAAGGGGTCATGCATGTGTTAGAATACATGCGTGACCCCTTAGGACCACATATAACCCCTTGCGAAACCATTTGGTCCTAATAGGTCCTATAGGGTGCATGTGTGTCGCAAGGGGCCTTCAGTGGTCCTAAGGGGTCACGCATGTGTTAAAACACATGTGTGACCCCTTAGGACCACATATGACCCCTTGCGACAATATTTGGTCTTTTGTGGTCCTAATAGGTCCTAAGGGGTGCTCATGTGTCGCAAGGGGTGCTAAGTGGTCCTGAAGGGTCATGCATGCGTGACCCCTTAGGACCACATATGACCCCTTGTGAAACCATTTGGTCCTAATAGGTCCTATGGGGTGCACATGTGTTGTAAGGAGCCTTCAGTGGTCCTAAGGGGTCACACATGTGTTAGAACACATGCGTGACCCCTTAGGACCACATATGACCCCTTGCGACAACATTTGGTCTTTTGTGGTCCTTATAGGTCCTAAGGGGTGCACATGTGTCACAAAGGGCCTTAAGTGTTATTAAGGTGTCACAAATGTGTTAGAAAACATGCATGACCCCTTAAGACCATATATGACCCCTTGTGACACCAATTGGTCCTCTGTGGTCTTAATAGGTCCTAAGGGGTGCACATGTGTTGCAAGGGGCCTTAAGTGGTCCTAAGGGGTCACGTATGTGTTCTTAGGACCATATATAACCCCTTGCGAAACCATTTGGTCCTAATAATTCCTAAGGGGTGCACATGTATCGCAAGGGGCCTTAGGTGGTCCTAAGGGGTCACGCATGTGCTAGAACACATGCGTGACCCCTTAGGACCACATATGACCCCTTGCAACAACATTTGGTCTTTTGAGGTCCTAAGGGTTGCACATGTGTCACAAGGGGTCTTAAGTGGTCCTAAGGGGTCATGCATGTGTTAGAACACATGCGTGACCCCTTAGGACCACATATGACCCCTTTGACAACATTTGGTCTTTTGTGGTCCTAATAGGTCCTAAGGGGTGCACATGTGTCGCAAGGGGCCTTAAGTGGTCCTAAGGGGTCACACATGTTTTAGAACACATTGGTGACCCCTTAGGACCACATATGACCCCTTGCGAAACCATTTGGTCCTAATAGGTCCTAAGGGGTGCACATGTGTCGTAAGGGGCCTTAAGTGATCCTAAGGGACCACACATGTGTTAGAACACATGCATGACCCCTTAGGACCACATATGACCCCTTGCAACAACATTTGGTCTTTTGAGGTCCTAAGGGATGACATGTGTCGCAAGGGGCCTTAAGTGGTCCTAAGGTGTCATGCATGTGTTAGAACACATGCTGACCCCTTAGGACCACATATGACCCCTTGCGACAACATCTGGTCTTTTGTGGTCCGAATAGGTCCTAAGGGGTGCACATGTGTCGCAAGGGGCCTTAAGTGGTTCTAAGGGGTCATACATGTGTTAGAACACATGCATGACACCTTAGGACCACATATGACCCCTTGCAAATCCATTTGGTCCTAATAGGTCCTATGGGGTGCACATGTGTTACAAGGGGCCTTAAGTGGTCCTTAGGGTTCACGCATGTGTTAGAACACACGCGTGACCCCTTTGGACCACATATGATCCCTTGAGACAACATTTGGTCTTTTGTGGTCCTAATAGGTCCTAAGGAGTGCACATGTGTCTCAAGGGGCCTTAAGTGGTCCTAAGGGGTCACACATGTGTTAGAACACATGCGTGACCCCTTAGGACCACATATGTCACCTTGCGACAATATTTGGTCCTATGTGGTCCTAATAGGTCCTAAGGGGTGCACATGTGTCGCAAGCAGCCTTAAGTGGTCCTAAGGGGTCACACATGTGTTAGAACACATGCGTGACTCCTTAGGACCACATATGATCCCTTGCAAAACCATTTGGTCCTAATAGGTCCTATGGGGTGCACATGTGTCACAAGGGGCCTTAAGTGGTCCTAAGGGGTCACACATGTGTTAGAATACATGCGTGACCCCTTAGGACCACATATGACCCCTTGCAACAACAATTGGTCTTTTGTGGTCCTAATAGGTCCTAAGGGGTGCACATGTGTTGCAAGGGGCCTTCAGTGGTCCTAAGGGGTCACACATGTATTCTAATACGTGCGTGACCCCTTAGGACCACATATGACCCCTTGCAACAACATTTGGTCCTATGTGGTCCTAATAGGTCCTAAGGGGTGGACATGTGTCGCAAGGGGCCTTAATTGGTCCTAAGGGGTCACGCATGTGTTAGAACACATGCGTGACCTCTTAGGACCACATATGACCCCTTGCAAAACTATTTGGTCTTATGTGGTCATTCCTAAGGGGTGCACATGTGTTGCATGGAGCCTTTAGTGGTCCTAAGGGGTCATATAAAACAATTTTATACTCCTTAGGATGTATACATACACATACATACATACATACATACACCTCAAGACATGCTATGAGGGATCGTGTGTGGTCCTGAGGGGTCACACACATGTGTGACCCCTCAGGACCACACACGATCCCTCATAGCATGTCTTGAGGTGTATGTATGTCCTAAGGCCTATATAATTGTTTTATGTGTATTTATGTATGTATGCACGTATGTATTTATGTATGTGTATGTACATGTATATGTGCATGTATGTATGTATGTGTATGTCCTAAGGTGTACATATAATTATTTTATATCTATGTATGTAGGTAGGTATGTATGTTTGTGTATGTTTGTATGTAGGTTTGTAAGTGTGTGTATGTAGGTGTATGTATGTATGTGTACGTATGTATGTAGGGTTGTATGTATGTATGTACGTATGTATGTGTATGTATTTACATATGCATGTGTGTATTTATTTTTTAATATTCTAAACTAATGTGATAGAATATATACAAAAAAAATTATATTTTCTAAAAACTTAAAAAAAACTAATTTTCTATTAAAAATGATTAAAAAAAAAACAATATAAATTAATATGTTAAAATAAATACATTTTAAAAAAAGAAGGTACGTACCACTGAAACCCTTCTGGCTAGATCTCTGAGAATTTTTGCGCCCTCTTGCATAACTCCAAGCCGCTCAATGCAAAATGAGTGGCTTGGGTAGATTTTGACACCCATATAGGGCAAGTGGTTTCCAGTTGGAAACCCCTTGCCATGAGAGCGCAACGTGGCTATTGAATGGGGCCACATTGGTCCGGTCGGAACCCTTCTGGTCAGAATAGGCATTGTTAGCCTAAAGTGCGACATAGATCCGTACGATCACCCCACTTTCCTCCCTTACATGGATCACCTAGACAGACTCTAGGGGATAGTTTTGCATGTCCTTTTTCCTCCATGGATCACCTAATTCTAGGGGTAAGATGTCCATGGTTTCCTCTTATTTGCCTTTCTTCTCATGGATCACCAAAGTGTGTATTCATTTCCTCCCTCTCCTTCCTCTCATGAACCCATATTTTTACTATTGATGGTTCGTGGATGATGTTAGCTTTGGTCTTCTATGTGATTATTGGTGTTTATGCGATGGAATTTGTCTTTGTGTTACAGTTAGTTGTTTGAGACATTTGTATTGAGGTCTCTACGGCTAGTTGATGTGTGGTCTTGTGTTTTTGTTTTGTAGTGTGTCTTTTGCGCTTTGTTTATGTTTTGTGCAGCTTGTTCCTTTTTGTTTTGTGTGCTCTTTCATATGTTTGAGTGAGTTAAGATCCTAGGATTGGGGGCTTTTGTTCCTCAAGATTAGTGACATCTTATAGTCCTTTTGATCTTGCTCCACATATCTCATCTTCATCTCTCTTTCTTCTACTTACTGGTAGTAGTGGTGTAAGCCATACTCCTGCTAAAGTGGGGGCTAAATGTAGTGTCATAAAATTGCGACCCTAGTAATTTTAACAATATTTGAGGTCCTCACCTTGGCGACAACATCTTCCTTCCTAACCAAGACTTCTCTCTGCATTTTCACCTTGAACCCCTCCTTTTTTAAGCCTTAATTTTGCCTCTAGACCCTGTCCGAACACCAAGATAGGGCAGGACAGGGGCATGGAACCCCTATCCCCCCTTTCATAGTGGCCCCAAGGTAGGTCCCTCCGGTCCTATCTACATTTCGGGATTCCAAATCCCCCCAATGTCGGCCTTTAGTGAGATGAATTAATCTTCTGAGGCATTGGTCCTCTCATTTGCATAGACACAATATGCACGAAATACACGATAGGCAAAATTCAATAAGGTCTGCATCAAGCATCCATCAAGTCTTCTTCTTCACGTGTCTTCTTCATTCATCGATTGGAGCAACATTACAATATTCATTTGCAAGCATGTGTGTATGTTAGGGTTTTGTCATGTTACATGCCATTTCATGTAAACACTTGTGATTACATTCAAGAAGCAAAGAAACCATCATCAACAAATTGTAGATCTACAAGGTATACATTTCCATTATTTACATTTAAGCATTTACAATTACTTTCTTTCAAGGTTTACTCCTCAACTGAGGTTTGACTGAGGCAAACCCTTATCCACAACCCTTCTTCCCTTATTTTCTATATGTAGGTTGCAGGTTTGTAGCTGTAATTGCAAGTTTGGGCTTCATTTGCAAAGACGGAAAAACCCTTTTCATTTCGCGGATTTTTCGGAGGACCGTGTGGACTTTCAACACGGTCCAGATGACTTTTCTCCAAATTTGTTGAGCAAATATGTATCAGTCTGAATATCTTATATCCAAAGTTACAACGCGATCCCGAACCGATAGCTCCTCATTTCACCCATTTTATCTCTTTTCTTTGCATAGTCAACAAGTCAACTCTTCTACTTACAAAAGAGGGCAAATTACATTCCAACACTTGCAATCCACTTAGAATTCACATCCTTGCTTCCCTTGCATTTGGCTCTAGTGGATTCAACCCCTCTTTTGAATGTAAAGTATCTCCTAGGTGAAAATCATTCTAGTGATTTCCTTTCTCTCTCCTAGGTGGGGAATCACTAGGGTTCAATTTTCCACTTTACAGTTACACTTCAGGTTCTTGAGCAAAAATTTCAAAAAATGTGGCCCTGTTTTTTTAAAAATGGGCCCCCATTATTTAAAACATAGGTCCTTGTTATTTACAAAACGGGTCCCCAATTTTTAAAGTATATTTATTTCATTTAATAGGGCCCCAATATTTAAAAAAATGGGGCACCATTTTGTAAAAGTATTTGGTTTTTAAATTCCCACAAAATTAGTTTTGCACTTTAGTAATTAGCAACCATTACATTTTAATAATAGGAACTTTTCTCGAATGGGTCCTCGTTATTTAAAATTTGAAAACTATTTCTACCTTGTGCATCGAGTTTTGCATCGGGATAGGCATTGAAACCCCAATCCTTAGTCTTGGACCTGCAAGTGCAAGGTTGGGTCAATGACATAACAAAATATAGACTTCTAACATATGTCTAAAGCCCTTTTTAATTTTTTTTTTCATGAAATTAAAACCCATTATAGATTACATTGAGTAGATTTCAAATATGTAAGTTTTTTTAAGGATTGTCTTATTTTTTCTATTTTTCAATTAAATTATAATGAAGTTGGTCCACAAAATTGAAATATCAGGTTTACTTATTTATTTAATAACTTTGTTTTACATTTTTTTATGAACAAATTATATGCCATTAATATAAATAGAATTCTTTTTAGAATGAAAATAAAAATAAAAATGATAAGTTTAGGTCTAATTATAATCATTGTACATGAGGGGTTTTTAAATAGCAATTAGGGCCAAAAAAATTACAAAAAAAATCCTTATCAATCTTCAATGTCTTACAAATTATTTCCTAAGATGGTTCAAAAAATAATTATTTAGATCAAAATATGGTGGTCGTACACATGGATGGTATTGTCTTGAAACATACATTTTTAAATAGTGATTTTATAAATCTCTTTTGAAAGTCAATTTCTATCATATGACTATTAGAAAAAATTATATATTAAGAAACTAGACTCCAAGTGCTACATTTCATTTTAAAAATGTTTTTCAAGATTCAATCTCTAAGTGCTTCAAATTTTTAGGTCAAATGTAAACAATTCTAAAATTTGGGGAAAACACTTCCACTTTTGGCCAAAAAGTGGACAAATTTATTTTCACACACCTTTTATTTAAATTAATTTTATTAAAAAATTGTAGTAAATAACCAATAGCATCCGTAACTAGCACATAAAAAAAAGGTAGTTAAGACCAACCTTGTCTGATAGGCCATTGTAATGGGAAAGAATTAGTGAGAGAATTATTTATCACAAGATAAGCTTTTGCATATTCAAATAATATTTGAACATGTTTATAGAGTTTTGGATAAAACCCTAGCCATTGGACCTCTTTGATAATAAATATCCTACTCATTCTCTCATAGACTTTATCGAAATCAAGTTTCAAAAGAAAAGCATCTTACCTTGATTGTTGTGCTCACTCACGAGTTTCCAAAGAAAGGATTAAATTGTGAAGAATAAAACCTCTGCATTGGAACCTAGTTTGTTTAGGTCTAACTATCCATATTACCATTGGGTTTGTTCTTGATGATAAGGCTTTAGTAATAATTTAATAGGAAATATTGAGTAAGGTGACACAGGGGTTTCACTAGCTAGGCAATATTATATCATATGCATTCATATTGGGGGGTTTAATATCTGAAAAATGAGAGTACAATATATTGCCTATCAATGAAAATAAAGGGGTTTATAATTTGGGCTATGAAAAAAAACAATATTTGTTGAAAATAGGGGGCTTTTAATTTAGCCTGTGTATTGGGAGGGGGCGACAAAAAATGAGTTTAGGGAAATATTTTTGGAAAATAGGGGGATTATTTAGTATTCCATGAACACACACGCTATAACTCAGGTTCACTAAGTGAAGCCTCTATGTACGGTGATAGGGTGTCATCCAGATAGTGAATACTCATTCTTACCTTTTGGAAGAAGTTTAATTAAGAATTTATTAATATTATGGTGTAATGAGTCTTGTATCAACACTTCCAAGTAAACAAAATAAAAGTCTTTGTTAATATGCCTCCACATTGTTTGTTAAAATTCAATAGACAACCCATCAATTCTAGGACTTTTATTAGGGTCCATTAAAAAAATAACTTGTTCCAAATCCTCTATGCAAAGATCTCGATCAAGATATTTACTATACTCAAGATCAACCCTTGTTAGAATGATGTCTTTGATAATGTCTTCAAAATTTAATTGGACATCAAGCCAATAGGGATATTCTCAAAAAACATATTCATAGAATTATAAAATAGAGTTTTAATATCTTGTTGATTAGTAAAGAGTTGTGCTTTCTCATCCTTTATAGTACCAACATAATCCCTTTTATGATTGTAAATTATGTAATTAAAAATTAATTTAGTGTCTTTATTACCTTCATTGATCTAATGTAATTTGGCCTTGATTTTGGCCACTTTTCTTTTATACATATCAAGTTTATGAAATTAAATTTCAATAGCACCTATAGAGGTTTAGGGAGTAAGGTTACTAGTGTCTAAATTAAAGTAGGTTTCTTTTGGATTTCAACTATAGAGGTTTAGAGAGTAAGGTTACAAGTGTCTAAATTAAAGTAGGTTTCTCTTGGATTTCAACTTTCCTTTAAGATATATCTCTTTACCAAAGGATAGTATAAATATAGTACATTCTGAAATAGCTTCTTGCCACCAAACCCTATAAGATTCTACTATTTTAGGTTTGGGAAGAGAATTCCAAACACCAACCAATGCAATAATACAAGAAGGAATTTTGAGGTGTGAAGTGTTAAGTTCAAAAGGCATCTAATAAATATCCTCCTTACTTTCCACCCCTAGAATGCATATTATGGGGAAGTGTTCAGACAACAAAGTAAAGTAGTCCACTTTGACCCAACACCCAGTGGAAACTTGAGATAATTACATATTTGTAGGGATTTAGAACTTATCTAATCTAGTGCGTTTTGTATCAATTCCCATCTACAATTAGACAAAGTAAACCAATTATTATTCTAGATAGATAATATTTTATATAAACGGTCCACAACCCTGAGAGAGTTCTAACAAAAGATTAATTTATCAAATTGTTTATTGCTCAACGTAACACCATTATGCCAATTATGATGAGTATAATGTTTCATCAAATTAAAATCACCTCCAGTAACCTAATCGACTTGAGGAATATTTAAATTTTCATTTGACAGAAAATGCATTAGTAAGTTGACTTTGTTATTCAAATATTTCATTCTCAGTTTTGTTTTGGATGATGGCTGCTAGAGGTGTTTCCCTCCCACTAGGGATTTTTGAATCCCCTATGTGAGCTCTATATGCTGGTGTTGTGAAAGGGGGATCTACTTTTGCCTACGGTGGTCCTATTTCTACTTCAAGGGATCCTAACCATGCCAAGGTGGGTGGTTTGGGGGCAAAGGTGTGCCTACAGGTCTCTGTAGGTGGTTCTAGTTCTACCATATTGACTTATCTTTCCACATCTTGTGCTTGTCCACCGCCTCCAGTGTAGGCTCTTTCCTCTTTGGGTGTGGGTGCTATTTCTACTTCATGCCCTAGAGGTAACCGCTCCAATGCTTGGGTTAAGATGAGGGTTACTCTTGTGGAAGAGCCTTTTCTAGTCTACAGGTCCATTGCCATTTCTCTCGAGGAGGATACTGAGGCCGAGATTGATCATGCTGCTTCTGTTTTTGCTGCTCATGGTATTATTTATAGATCTAGAGGTTTTTGGCCTATCCTTCCAGAACTTCATGCATGGATATCCAAGCACTGGGAGACCATCTTGTCTGGTATATTTTGTATGTTGTTATGCTTCCCCCTAGTTAATGAGGCATTCCACTTGCCCTCGAGATTCATGACATGGCTTTAACACCTCTCATGGATTTGGGTATATTTGGCATTTGTGGTGGGCATTGATAGCTCTAGCTTTTGGCACAATGAAAAACATATCTAAAGTAACTGGTATTAGAGGCTTGGGTCACAAGATTGAATCTTGCAGGTCTTGTTGAGGGGGGATTGTAAGTCGCTATGCTGCCCCCCTAGTCAGTGAGGTGTTGAATTTGCCCTTGGGATTTGTGACATGGCTTTATTGCCCCTCGTGGATCTGGGTATATTTGGCATTTGTAGTGGGCATTGATAGCTCAAGATTTTGGTGCAATGACAAACATACCTAAAGTAACCTTTCTCTCTGGACCAATTGTTGGCATTGTGTTGTCATTGATGTCAACCGGTATAGGATGTTACCAGTATCACTGACATTGATGTCAACTAGTGAACAATAGGTTGTTGGCATTAGAGTTTGATGTCAACCAGAATAGAAGATAGATCGATATGGGAAAAGAGTTGATGTGTTGTCATTGGTGACAACCAGGGATAATCCTCATGCAGAAGGAAGAACTGGCGTGTACCGGTACGCTAGATGTGTAGTAAAGTGACCATTCTATAAAAGGGTTGTTGATATGGTGTTGCATGCAACTGGAATGAAGAGACTACATGATGGGCACTATTTGTGCTTAAGTGGGGGAATGCGATTTGGATCACATCAACAAGAGAGGTGAAGTATGAGTAGGCCACTAGATTGCTAGTGTAAGGCTAACTAGCAGGACTCCCACCAGATGAAAAAGCTGTCACAAGCTAGGTGATAGGTCGACAGAGTATGGTGCCTCTATGTGCAAGATGACATATGGAAAACCACTAGTACATATGTCATGTTGAAGATGTATCCTCTCCTTAGTAATGCCACACTTGTAGCAGCAGAATGATTCCTTGAGATAGAAAGGTGATTGAATGTAGAGACAGAATGTACAAGTAGAAGATAAGGAAGCCCCTAGAGCATGAGATCAAAAATGCACACCGGATAAACAAGTGAAAACATGGTGTGCTACTAGGACAATGAAGGAAAAATGAGGAGTTGAGATGGTGTCTTTTTCATCTTGACAAACCCATTGATAGGAGAACTGATTTTATGAAGAAGGATGCTAGTGAGTCTGCAAGAATATACATGGTGATACCAGGATGCTGAAGGAAGGTTGATGAAAAATAGTTGGAGTGTGATGGCTTGGTGTCATCAATGTGTCTCACCAAAAAGAAGGAAAGTATGTTGTCCACTAGTGGACACATCTACCTATATCTGCATCGGTGATAGTTAGCATGTTATGTCAACTGGTGAAACATCAGAGAAGAGACAAGGAAGATAAGGTTCTCACCTGATAAACAGGAGTGCAGGAAATTGAAGGATGAGGAGAGTTGTCAAAGTTGCTATGATGCCAGTAAGTGAACATTTTCACAAAGGCATTTCATCGACAAAATAGTGAAGTATAGACACAAGAATTACATCGACAAAATAGAAAAGGAGATGACAGGAATGATAACCGACAAGGTGATTTGTGTTGGTAAGGTCAGTGGACCAGTATGTGTGTACCGGTTATGTGGGTGGTCAGTGACTAAGCTAAACTGACAGAGCAGTATGCCAAGGTGGATACCGACAACAATGCCATGTGGAAGTGAAGTGGAAAACTTGCATAGGTTGGTGAAGAGTGATGATGAAGTAGTTGGCAGTTGGTCCATCATTTATGGTGACTACAAAGCTCAAGGGATGTATGTAGAGGGGTTGTGGCTTGAGGTAGGATGAATCAGACCATATCCATGGCATGAATTGATTGATGCAGGTTCTCTAGAGGAAGATTGAAGTTGTTGAAGAAATCCATCATGCCATTAATGGTGATTGATCAAGGGGTGTGCCAAGAGATTGATTGCAGGTTGCTGAAATATGAAGGCATGTTCTAGAACGTATGAAAATGGTGGATATGTGCAGGCAGTCATCTTTGTGTTGTGATCCAATCAGATTTGATTGGATTCGATGTGCCTCGTGATCAGTGGAGAAAAACCTAACCACCTGGGATTTGAATTGGTTTTTGGTGGGAAGACTGGGCTATAAATATGCAAGCTAAAGACATTGTTAAGAGTTGTTGAATAGAAGAAGATAGTGTTGTTGCATGTAGATCAGTCAAGTGCTCATGAAGGAGATAAAGAAGAGACTGAGTGTGAGTAAAAAGGTAGGTTGAAGAGTTCAATTGGTAGAAATGTAGAACTAATAGTGTTCATATCGACAGAGTATAAGGAAAGGTAACTGTAGAAAACACAGGCATAGAACTGGCTGAGGGTAGTACCAGTGGAGAGTACCAGAGTAGCTGAAAGAAGTGAGTACCGGTAGAGAGAACGGTGAACTAGCAAAGCAGTAGTAGTAGAGTGAGGAGTGTACCGGTATAGCAACTATAGTGCATCTGAAGAGAGAACTAGTAGGAGCTTGTACTGGCAGGTAGATAGTTGAGTAGACTGAAGAGAAGAGCAACAAGGAGGAGATCCGATAGAGTCAAAGAAGAGAAGAGGTGAAATGGTATTATAGTAGCCGATAAGAGTAGCAGAAGAGAGAGCCAGTGTAGCAGAGAAGGTGTCTCATTGACAGAGTGAGGTACATAAAATGGTTACAAGACTCACTTGTAACAATATAACTAATTTTGTATTTGATGCTATCATTGTGATCACTGAGTTATAGCACAGTACAAGGGCTGGTGCTCCTTGGGTTGGTGCCCATAAACTAGCAGGGGTTGTAGCTCCTTTGGGTTGTAGCCCATAAATCAGTTAGGGGTTGGTGCTCCTTGGGTTGGTGCCCTAAACATTGTAATAGAGATTCATTGAGAGGCTGTATTGGAGCAGTAGACTCCAGTAACATTTCTCACCGAGGTTTTTCCCATGTTGGGTTTTCCTCTTACATGCTAGTGTTTTAATTTGATGTTCCTTTATGTGTGATTGAATTTGTGATTTGTCTCCCCACTAACTGGTATGTCTGCATTGTGTTATATCCCATAACCAGTATACACACATAAGTTAGTTAAAGAGAAAAAGTCGAGAACCATTGATTCACCCCCCTCTCAGTGGTGCATTGTGTCTAGCAATTGGTATCAGAGCATAGGTTCCTAATTGGATGAGCTTTCTCTAGCTTGGGTAGATTCTAGCTTAAGGACACAATGGTTTGTTTAGTATCAATCCCTGCTCTAGTTTTTGATGGCTCAAAGTATTCCATTTGGAGTTGTAGAATGGAAGTCTATTTGTTTGCCTTAGGTTACGATGTCTAGATGTTGGTCATAAATGGTCTCCCTAGGCATGGAATTCCTCCCACTAGTCTTGAAGTAGAAAGAAGAAGAAGATGCAATGAAGAAGCCATGAAGGCTATATTTGGTGGATTAACCGATGATGTTTCCTCACAAGTGGATAAGTGTAGATCTTCATAGAGTCTATGGGATAGACTGAAGAAGCTTTATAGAAATAAGCCATGCACTACTAAATCAAATTGCATAAGCATGAAGAACAACAACGAAGACACATGTGGAAGTGTTAATAGCAGATCGGTTAGCTGCTGTAGTTTTGATGAAGAGGAAACTCATCTCTTCATGGCACAAGAAATAGAAAGTGAAGTACAAACAAATCTCACTGACAAGAAGTGTTTGGGAGTGATGCTAAAGATGAAGCTGAAGTAGATCGTGAGTGTGAACCGGTAAGTGCTCTAGAAGAGCTACAAAATATTAGAAATGAATTTAAAAACTACAAAAGATCAGTTCATGAGGATTGCAACAAGTTGAGAACCTTCCTTGAAGAATCAAACCAAAAGGTTGGTTTATTGACCACTGAACTAGAAGAGGCAAAAATATTGATTGATGATTTGAAATCAATCTTGGACTCCAAGGAAAGTGAAATGGAGATTCTGAGGAAAGAATACAAGATGTTCAAGAATGCTGTTGTTGTGGAACAAAAATGGTTGATCAATAGTCTTCAAGAATCAGAGTTAGCCCTTGCTAATCTGAAAGTACAAGTGGTTGATGCTAAGAATGTGATTGTGGAATCTAGATTGGATTTGGGTACCAACAGGTGTAGGTGCAAAGTGTTAGAGCAAGAGGTGGAGACTAAAGGAAAGGAGTGTCATGCTCTTAAGGGTGAAGTTGCAAATCTCACATTAGAGCTAGATATGTGCCAAGATGAGCTTAAACTAAGAAAGAAATATGATGGTGGCACTGAAGCCTTGGACATGATGTTAAGCCAACAAAAACATTCCAAGGACAATGGAGGACTAGGATGTGGTGTCGTTGAATGCTTGACTAGCAAGGATAATTCTCAAGAAGACATTCAATTTGTCTCCTCAAATGGAAAAGGCAAAGGAAAAGCTTTCACAGTCCGATATGCTGCAAGAAGGAATCATACAAATCCAAAAGGAAAAGGGAAGTTGAGAGAAGGTGACTACACCGAAAGCAAGAACATAAGAAGACAACACAAAATACCTCCTCATGGTAGAAGACAAGGAAATACATATGTCCACAAGACAAAGCATGTATGAGAAAAGGATAAAATAGATGGAAGAGCTACAGGTTGTGGACAATCCAAGATTCACACCCGAAGAAGCAGAAATGGAAACACTAAATCGGTAAGGTCTCCTCAAGCTTGGAAAAACAAATTTGTAAGTAATGTGCCTCCTCTTTTTTATTACAATTTTGCATGCAAGTAATACAACCATAGGACGATGAATGCAAAATGATGTCTAGGAATAGACAATATGTTCTTCCTAGAAACAATAATGTCATCTGTTGGAGGTGTAATGAATTTGGTCATAAAAGTCACAATTGCAAAAGAATTAACTTGCAGTCGCATGACTACCGGTTTAATAGCTATAATCAACATAGAAATGAATATAGAGCATATGAGAAACAAAATACTACATGGAACAAAAGTATAAGAGATTTTGTTCCCATAAGATCAAGGGGTCCACCGGTTCCGGTAGAAGGATACAATGGGATGACCAAAAGAAGATGGTTTAACTGACATGCTAAGAGATTCCTCAATCATGAAGTTGGGATGAATGTTGTGTGCTACTATAGCACCACATCCAGCTGTGATGCAGAATTAGGAAGTGTAAGGATCAATTAGCAGGAGAAGAAGAATCATGCTCCCCAGACTAAAAAGGAGAAGAAAAGTGAGACCAAGCAAACATGGAGGAAGAAGAAGGAAATTAGGACAATGGACCGACACTATGCATTCAATGCACTGGTGATATCTCCTATTGCTTAAAGGAGATACAGGTCCAAGGGGGAGCTAAATGTTGATAAGATCATTCATGCCCTTAGTGAAAGTAGACAAGAAGAAGAACAAGTTGTTGCCGGTGAAATGAATGGTAGCATAGATAATTGGAATTGACAGATAAAGGTAAAGATGAAAGTGTCTTGTGGTTAAGATAAGAGACTAGTATGTACAACATGTTACTGTAGCGTCGTAAATTGTACGCACTTGCTAGGGTGGTACAATTTCACACCTAGTTTAGCACCCGCCTTGGCGCATTTTGCATTTTGCATTGCATTTCCCCTTTAGCACTTAATTAATTAAATTAATTAGGTCTAAGGTTCTATTTTATCATCTCCCACATCATAAAGTTGGGCCCTTTCATTAAAGTGTGCCCTTTTCATTTTATTCCTCCTATACATCATTTAATCAAAAACCCTAATTAGGTCCTATTTTGAACTTGGGGGCTTGGTTTTGGGGGTCAAAACATCTCGAAATCACCTATAACTTCGGGATTCTCTCTAAAATCATCATATCCGATGGCCCTGAAAATTTGGTGAAAAGTTGTCGGGACCATGGCACCCGGAAAGGACCATGGCGCCCGGAGTGCACATGGTCCCGGACATTTTTCTCAAAATTTTAGGAGCGTGATCCAATCATAAAATAAAGCTTAACCCCAAGAAATTGGTGGGATATTCAATCTCTAGGTCGGCCAAAAGTCAAAATTAAGACCTAGGGTTTCATATATAAGAGCTCTCTTTCTTCATTTGAAAGGATCAGAATTTTGGGCTTTGGAGGACCTTCTATGTAGCGAAAGAGAAGATCTTTGAAGACTTCAATAACATTCAACATCCATCCATCAAGCATTCATCAATTTCATTCATTTAGGGCTTGGGAGACATTGAAGAACAATAGGAGATTACCGATTGAAGATTGGCTTGTACTCCTCCCTTAAGGGTTGGGTATGATTTCATGTTGTTTTCATGTCTTTGCATAAGCTTCAATATATCCTTTATTCATGCTTTAGATCACTTTGCATCTTGATTTAGAGCATTTACATTATCATTTACAAGCAATTAGGGTTTACTTTCTAGGTTGCTCTAGTTTGCTTTCTTGCATTTAAGGACCTTGCACACACACTAGGTCTGCACACACAATACATTTTACAATACAACTTGGCTATTCGTGGAGGTGGAAATCACAAAAGTGGGGGTTTGACTAAGGCAAAACCCTATATAGCCGCCCATACCCTTTTCAGGTATAAGTGCAGGTTTCGGGACTCGGACGACGCCGCAGGTGACAGATCCGGGAAAAGCAGGTCAAGATAGCACTCCACACCAAATTGCAGAGCAAAAGACCAAGACAGGGGCGTGGGGTGCCCTGGTCCTGCCAGGATAGGGGCGCTGGGCACCCTGGTCCTCCTGACAGACAACATTTTCAGCATTTTTGACAGCTTTTTCCAGAGTGCAAAACAACAGTTTCTGGAGCAGTTTCAGGGGCAGAATCAGGACAGTGGCGCCCGCGCCCCCGTCCTGAACATTTTCAGTCAGATTTTAACTCCAGGTATGCATTTGCATTCTTGTCTTATCCTTTTATTTATAGCTTTCCATTGTTTAAGTTCAATTCTGCAATCTTGTCATTAGTTCATACTTGCATTTTGGGGTTAGGAATTGAACTTGCATCATTTTATCTTTCAATTACAACAAAGGAATAGAAATCCTAATAGGTAGCCCATGGCTCTCTCTTCCACAAAAAGAAGTAGCCAATTGTGTGATACCTCTAGGCTCTTTCGTATTCCGTAATGTGTGTCAAAAGGTAGGATTAGGGCATGTTAACCTAGTCTCGCTTTTTCCCCTACACAGTTACCGACATAGATGTTGATCAGTATTGCAGATTATGTAAGTCAATGAGTTGAGGGTTCATTGTAGTAACTCTAATAGCCTGGATGGATGTGATTATGTCTCAGGTCTTATTGGAAAGGACCTGAATGACATGTATTTGTTCGGTAGTTGACCTTATGTGCATGTTAGGCCCAATATGGAAAGTTAATGTACTGAGAGGGGAGGGGTGAATCAGTACTCCAAAACTTTTCTTGAATAATAACTTTACTATTATGCATAAACTGAATAGTGCAGTAACATAATATAAAGCTAAAACAAATAGATAACAATCATACACGATTCACTCCATAACACATATATTTTGGTTATGCAGAAACTCTTGGTTAGAAAGAAAAACTGTAGTGGGGATGGCACCCACAACTTCACTACTGCAATAATAAAGAGTGCTCGGTTAGAGCTACATGTTTAGCTATTTCTGACAGCTTACCCTGTTAGGAGTAATAAGATCTATTAGATCTACCTTCCTAAAGGATTTTACAACACTTCATCTAAATGCTGCACCTGGTTAGAGGCTTTACAATTTATAGACTTGATTAGAGTCTTTTACCCTGTTAAAGGTTTCTCTTACAACTTCAAAATATTACAATAAAATCATTACAAATATCTGCAACTTTACATCTGGAATGTTATAGAAGATTCTATGTGCTCAAAATAAGTTACCTTGCTTATAGCATACCTCAGTAACCCATATAGTAACTCAGTAAACCCTTCTATTTACTCCGTTCTTTAACTGTTCTCTAAAAACCTTCTCGGTGACCTCTGTGTCTCTGTAATAGTCTTCTTACACTCATGCACACACACACTTTTAATTCTTAACTCATGCTGTATAAATAGATCTCTTATGATGGTGATCCATTCATTGCTTCGATCTTACAAATATGATTTATCGAATGAATAACCATGCAAATTAATTCATTGGTTAGATGACCTCAAAATCATACACAATCTTTAAGTGCAATTTCCAATGTGATAACGGTTAAATGTGCCTCGATCTTGTAACACGTTTTCATATGCATGTCCAGGTTCAATGAATCTGGTAACACGTTTCACTCGGTGTATATCAACTCGGTGTGTCATCTTTGCTGCTCGAAAGACATGAAATGATACTTGGTAGACAGCTCGGTGTATACTATGTTTTGAGACTTACTTTCTTCTGTAACCGACTAGACTGTGCATACCGACTGAATATCTTGGTAGAGATAACCGACTAGAGTACATAGAATAACTTTGACATGAAACTAATGGCAACTTGATAAGTAGTATCAATCTCCCCTTTTGACATTAGTTGAGATGTTTGACAAAAACTACTTTCAAAGTTATAACTCAATAATCTATATACTTGTAGAATTTGACTATGCTAACAATATATACAATAGTCAATAAAATAATATATCCAGATATAATCCCCTTATTGATATACTGTACAAAACTTTGAATTTGCATGCTTGGTGATCTATTCTGTTTACTGCTTGGTGCACTACTCTTGGATACTCTAT
This sequence comes from Cryptomeria japonica, assembly GCF_030272615.1. NCBI lineage: Eukaryota > Viridiplantae > Streptophyta > Pinopsida > Cupressales > Cupressaceae > Cryptomeria > Cryptomeria japonica. The sequence goes on along the minus strand of NC_081405.1, from coordinate 315,317,151 downwards.
GTGCTTTGCTCGGTATACTCCCCCTGTATACTATACTCCTGTTTGTTTGATTTTATACTTTGATGCTTTGAATGCTACACTCCCCCAATACTGTATCAAATACTGTATCACTCCCTTAGTACTGTAACATATTACTCCACTAAGTACTATATCATATCACTCCCCCTTTTTGACAAACATCAAAACTTAATTACCATTCGGGGGTGGTAACTGGTCAAAAATGGATTTGTACTTGGTCCGGGCTTCGGTGAGAGCGACAGAGAGGGCATTCTTTACACTATCCATTAAAGAATTCTGTGCTTGAATATCAACCAATAATGATATTAAGCCATCTAGAGTGCTTCCCTCTTGTGTAGTAGATAAGGAGGTGGCTTGGTTGATCTGTTCTTGGACGGATGAAAGATGGGGAAGGAATAATGTCTGAAGTGTTATTATGTCCATCCAGATCTTGTGTTCTTCAATTCTTAGGTCCAATTGTTGAGCCATGAGCTGTTGTAGCTTTGTATAAAAATTCTGAACTGAATTTGGCTCTGTGGTCAAGTTGCTTGAGAGATCGGTGATCTCTTTCTCAATTTCCTCTATTTTATTCTTAATGTCTTTAATGAATAAAGAAAATGTGCAGAGTTTCTGAAATAAATAAAGAATGTGCTTGAGTTGAGGAGTCAACTCAGCAATAAATTTGACAAGTTTAACTTTGCCAATAGCTATAGCTTTTCTGTACCTCTTCTATCATTTTTGCAGTGAGCTCTTTGTCTTTTAGCTTGCTCAAATACTCTGATGCATCTACTCCAGATGTCTCTATCTTTGTTAGGAGTTCATCCAGTTGAATGTGGATGGCTGCATCTGTTGATACTATAGCTTCAGGTAGCATATCTATTAAGAGTGCTTTCACCTTCTAAAGTACTTTATTTTTCTTTTGAATGGCTATTTGTTTCTCTTGTTTGACCTTTGCTTTGCATAGTTCACCGGAATCAATGAGTGCTTGCCCCTTTAATTTTGATATGTCTACATTGGGCAACACTATTGGTTTTGACAAATCAACTTTAAAACTATGATTTTTCATCTTCTTTTCTTTACCTTTCCCCGATGGAACTAAGACAAGGGCTTGTGAGGCTTGATGACCCTCGGTAGGTTGCTTGGTAGAGGCAACACTTTGATCGGTTTCCTTAGCCTCTATAGAGTCCTTTGGTGTCTCGGTACTCGGTGTCTCAGTTTCAACATTCTCAGTGTTAGAAGGTGCTTGAGATGTCTGTTCTTGAGTAGTACCTTCTCTTGTTGTAGACTTGTGACCTTCGGTGCCTTGCTCCGTGTCATGATCGGTTGAGACAGGTTGCTTGATTGGTGGATAAGACTAAACTTGTTCCAAGACTAATTCACTAGTTACAAGTTTTGCATATGCACTGCCTTCTATCATTTCCTATTCCGGTGCCTCTGTATCCATGACATCTTCATCTATTTGAATTGTGTCAACAGGGTCTTTCTCAATAGCATCAGGATCTTGCTCGGTGACATCAACAATTTCAATTGTAGCTTGCTCACCTGCATCCTTGACTTAAAATATTTCCTACCACTTTGCTTTTGTCTCATTTTCCACTTCAATATACAACCCATTCATCAGTTTTAAGGCTCTTTGTTTGACAAGAAACTTTGAGTTGTAGTTTGTCAGATGTTCTTTTATTTCAGCTACTGACATGTCAGGAAATAGATGAACCAGACTTCTCTCTCTGATTTGTTTCTCCGAGTCCATTGCATACTTCCACCTATTATCAATATGCAAGTAAAGCTCATTCAGAAGTGACTTAGCTAGTTCCAATGGAGCTAACCAGAATTTTAGAAGTGTGCAGATGACAGCTTCTTCAATTTGTCTCTTTTCATCATTATTCCTAGTTTCATACTTGACATATCTAAATGATCCGAATCCTCCATATCCTTTCAGATTAGCACAAAAGTTTTCAACACTATGTATATTTACCTTCTTGCTCTTGACAGTTTGGAATTTGCTTGCATCCTCTGATTCGGTATCACTAGACTCTTTTGCCAAAATGAGTCTTCGACTAGATTTCTTGTATGTCTTTGTTACCTTAGGAGCATTAACACTTTTTGTTTCTTTACTCGGTGAGGCTGCAGATGCTCTAGTGTTAGGTCACTTTGGAGGTGGAGTCAGTGAGGCCTTTGATGTGTCCTGTTTCTTTCTCTTCAACACTTTTCCCTTTGGCAATTCAGTGCTCAGTGTTATTGCTGCCTCTTGGGCTTCAGATTCCTCTTCGGTAATGGCAATGGTGCCTTTGACAGGTGTAGAGGAAGAGTCTTCTCCGAATTTCTCTAACAATGCCTTTATCATTTTTGTTGTCTTCCTTGTAGCTTTGGGTACTACAATGTTCATCTTTACCTTTTCCTTTACTTCCTCATAGGTTCCATACCTTAGCTCGGTAGCATGCCTTGGTAATGTAAGAAATGCATCAATTTACTATTGTGTGATCTCAAAATCAATTTTGTAACCCATCGGTGACAAAGATTGAGTCCTCGGTTCCACAACATTCACATAATAGTAATCGGTGTCAACTTCAAAACATATATCATTTTTGTATTTTTCTACTAGCTGGGGTGGAATCCTATATCTGTTATGCATTTTCTCTTGAAATTTACTAAAGTAGTCATCCATAATATCATTGAAATTATCACCTAACTTCTTGATGAAGTCATTAATCTGATGGGTGATTGGTCGGTGTAGTTCCCAAACAACTTTACCGACTGATGGAAATAATTTTTCAAAATAGAAAAACATGCTTACCAGTAATGATCCAAACTTTAGAGTATTAGCCAAGTTGTTCTTCTTTGGCTTCCTGATGATGTTTAGATTCTCAAATAGGTTCTTCAGCAATACCTCACATAGATCAATTTTCATTCCCTTTTTCACAATTTTGTAAGCCAGGTCTACTGCTGCACAGGGTACACTATTTTCCCTTGCCGATTGGAAGAAACAGTAGCCTAAAACTCTAATGGCAAATTTTAGTTCTTCATCTGTGACATTGTTTAATTTTAATCCTCTGCAATCTGATTCCACTCTGGTTAAATTGATCAATTCCTTTTGTGATATCATCTTTTGGGCTCGGGCATGATCATAAATGGGGTAACCGGTAATTAGATGAATGATTTCCTTGGTAATCTTAAATGGTTGCTCTTCTAGCCACATGAAATCATCGTGAATTATGCTTAGAACAAACTTGACCCATTGGGGTTTGAACACACGGGGATAGGTTAGGGCTTCAGTTAATCCCTTGATCTTGATGTGCTCATACTTGCTGTTCAATTTACCATCTGTGCACAACTCATCATAGGTGTCTTTAATTTCAACATGACCGATTTCTTCAACACGAAATTTGGTGAAGAATCTCACAACCTCGACTAACAACACTCTATCTGGGATGAGTGAAAAGGCGGTTTTGTCATCCGGTTCAGATGCAACTTTGGGAGTCAAAGAGTATTTTAGTGAGGGCTTTTCTACATTCTTGATAACTATGGGATCTTGGATCTTGGGCGCCATTGTAGATTTCAGATAAAAAGCTAACAAAGAATCCTTAGGGTTTTAGGATTTTCAAATAACTGATGCTTTATACTTAGCAGATAATGGCAACTAGATAAGATCGGCTTAACAATGTGTTGAGATTGATGTAAATACCTTGAATTTGCTTTGTAGGAGGTTTTGATCAACTTGGATTCGCTTTGCTCTGCTCTCTTGAAAACTTGAAAAGTTGAAAATGACTGCGAAAATGCTTTGAAGTACACCATATGCCTTATCAGGCTTTGTGTAGTTAGGTCAAAAACATTAAATGCACTCGGTTCCACTTTATTTTGCTTTAACCGAGTAACCAAACTTCCTTCATTCACCGACTTGACAGTTTTCCTGTATTCACCGAATTGACAGTTTTCCTATATAGTGCTTCAAAAGACCTTGATAGAATTTCAAACTTACTAATACATCTTTGATTATGTAGATTTGAATTAAGTACATGATAAAATAGGAACTGTTAGGATTTAACCTTGAGAGAATGCAGTCCCTTCATACCTTTACCGATTAATTTGGAATAGGTTCACCTAACTTGGTAGGTAAGGTGCTTTCTCCATTTGACACAATTTCCTTCTTTTTCCAAATCATCTTTAATTTGTCTTTTATTTCTTCAGTGTCTTTTCTGGGTTGATCTCTGCAATCTCCAGCTAAGTGTCCAACTTTGTGACAATGAAAACATACCATACCAGGATTTCTCCATGATCTTCGGTTGTTCATTCTAATACTTATAAAATAGTTGGTACTTATGTGTCCATATCTTCCACAACATTCACACCATATCCTTGTATTTTAATCCCATGGTACTATAGAATACTATCGGTAAGGATGTGTGTGAGTTCATTAACCTCTAGCATTTGCTCGGTGTGCAGACCACATATAGTTCTTTTGCTTAAGCCAGCACTTCTCAGTACTATGTCCATATCTATTGTAGTTTTTACAAAACCCTTTGAATTTTGCCTTCTGATAATTGTTAACAGACTTTGTCCTACATTGATTAGATGTGTGACCATATTTATTGCAATTGTAATAATAACCTTTGGACTTAGTGACATTCGGTTGCTTACCTTTTCTGATTTGACACATGTTGGTAGTGGGACCTTGATTTCCATAGTAGTTGTAAATAGGCTTCTTTCTTTTGATGATATTCTTGTTTCCAGCTTGCTTTGATGATTCTCCTCTCCTGGTAGTATGAATTCCCTTCTCGGTAGAGTCTTTTCCTTTGTAACCGAGTCCTGCATCTTTTTTGGGTCTTCTTGTATTCAGTTGCTCATCCAACATCTTTGATGATTCATAACTCTTCTTGAGTGTTTCTTTGGATTTCTTCTTTGATTCAAGTTCATCAGTTAACCTTGATACTTCATGTTTCAATGCTTGATTCTCATCATTTTTTAGAATTGCTTCATGATGTGCATAACCTAGTTGATCTGATAGATTTTGTTGAATTCCAGTCAACCTTGTGATTTCATCATTCTTATCAGATACTAAGACTTCAAGTTGTTGTTTCTCTCTTTCTAGATCTCTTACTTTATCCTCGGTTGTCCTCAATGCATCAAGATTTCCAGTCATCTATGTGCTGAAATATTCATGTTCTCTTTTCATTGCTTTCAGTTGATCAGCTAGTGCTTTGTTCTTTTCTTTCAATACTCCAATCATTTCTTCAGTTTCTTCAGATATACTGTTCTTAGATGATGTCTCAATTTGTTCCACTAACTCTTGAGAATCCTGCAAATCATCAGATAATCTTCTTCTTACTTTCAGAGATTTTTACATTTGTCTTTGCATGTCCGCAATCACTTGATTAGCATGATCCAGTTCTTCTTGCAGATACATAATCCTTCGAGATTATTTATAGCCTTCCATTGATAAGATCTTTCTCTTTAGGCAGTTAAACCCTTTTCCAAGATTCAAGCTCTGATACCAATTGTTAGGCCCAATATGGAAAGTTAATGTACTGAGAGGGGAGGGGTGAATCAGTACTCCAAATTTTTTCTTGAATAATAACTTTACTGTTATGCATAAACCGAATAGTGTAGTAACATAATATAAAGCTAAAACAAATAGATAACAATCATACATGATTCACTCCATAACACATATATTTTGGTTACGTAGAAACTCTTGGTTAGAGAGAAAAACTGCGGTGGGGATGGCACCCACAACTTCACTACTGCAATAATAAAGAGTGCTCGGTTAGAGCTACATGTTTAGCTATTTCTGATAGCTTACCCTATTAGGAGTAACAAGATCTATTAGATTTACCTTGCTAATGGATTTTACAACACTTCATCTAAATGCTGCACCTGGTTAGAGGCGTTACAATTTATAGACTTGATTAGAGTCTTTTACCCTGTTAAAGGTTTCTCTTACAACTTCAAAATATTACAATAAAATCATTACAAATATCTGCAACTTTACATCTAGAATGTTATAGTAGATTCTATGTGCTTAGAATAAGTTACCTTGCTTATAGCATACCTCGGTAACCCATATAGTAACTTGGTAAACCCTTATGTTTACTCCGTTCTTTAACTGTTCTCTGAAAACCTTCTTGGTGACCTCTGTGTCTCTGTAATAGTCTTCTTACACTCATGCACACACACACACTTTTAATTCTTAACTCATGCTATATAAATAGATCTCTTATGACGGTGATCCATTCATTGCTTTGATCTTACAAATATGATTTATCGAATGAATAACCATGCAAATTATTTCATTGGTTAGATGACCTCAAAATCATACACAATCTTTAAGTGCAATTTCCAATGTGATAACGGTTAAATGTGCCTTGATCTTGTAACACGTTTTCATATGCATGTCTAGGTTCAATGAATCTGGTAACACGTTTCACTCGGTGTATATCAACTTGGTGTGTCATCTTTGCTGCTCGGTAGACATGAAATGATACTTGGTAGATAGCTCGGTGTATACTATGTTTTGAGACTTACTTTCTTCTGTAACTGACTAGACCATGCATACCGACTGAATATCTCGGTAGAGATAACTGACTAGAGTATATAGAATAACTTTGACATGAAACTAATGGCAACTTGATAAGTAGTAATAGTACATACATCTTTATGGGTCAATCGGTTGGATATGTGACCTGTAGTTGGCATTGTGGTCATGATGATGGATGTCATAGGTATTGATATGAGTCCTGGTTAAGGACTTGACTGGGTAAGATGAAGACAGAGGTTTGTGTTTTAGTGGGAGTTCAAGGCCATATCTTTTAGCAAATATCAGATACACTGAACACAAGAAGATGGTTGATAATACTAGAAACAAAATTGCTCATCTGACTATGAGTTATCAGTTGAAAGTAAGATAAATCTGGCAAACTGGTAGGACCACATGCATAAGAGAAGAAATTCTTTCCTCAACTGGTTCTGAGTGAAAGAAGGAGAGAGACTGGTATATGTTGTTAAGGGTTGTTTTGTACCTAATCTTTCCATCTCAAGTGTTGATGATTGAGATGATCTTGTGCATAATCTTCAGAGAGGGAGATGCACCTGGTAAAAAGGGGGAGAAATATTCCTGACAGTGCCCTTTGTCATTGTTGTCAAAGGGGGGAAAAGTTATTGTAGTATACCAGATACTACATGTGCTGACATCAATGCCAAAGGGGGAGATTGTTGGCATTGTGTTGTCATTGATGTCAATTAGTATAGGATGTTACCGGTATCACTGACATTGATGTCAAATAGTGAACAAGAGGCTGTTGGCATTAGAGTTTGATGTCAATTGGAATAGAAGATGGACTGGTATGGGAAAAGAGTTGATGTGTTGTCATTGGTGACAACCAAGGACCATCTTCATGTAGAAGGAAGAATCGGTGTGTGCCAGTATGCTAGAGGTGTAGTAGAGTCACCATTATGTAAAAGGGTTGTTGATATGGTGTTGCATACAACTAGAATGAAGAGACTACATGATGGGCATTGTTTGTGCTGAAGTGGTGGAATGCTATTTGGATCACATCAACACCGAAGGTGAAGTATGAGGAGGCCACTAGATTTCTAGTGTAAGGATAACTAAAAGGACTCCTACCGGATGAAGAAGCTGACATAGGCTAGGTGATAGGCTGATAGAGTATGGTGCCTCTGTGCGTAGGATGACATATGGAAAACCACCAGTACATATGTCATGTTGAAGATGTATCCTCTCCTCAGTAATGCCACACTTGTACCGACAGAATGATTCCTTGAGATAGAGAGGTGATTGAATGTAGAAATCAAATGTACAAGTGGAAGATAAGGAAGACCCTGGAGCATGAGATCAGAAATGCACACCGAATAAACAAGTGAAAACATGGTGTGCTACAAGGATAGTGAAGGAAGAATGAGGAGTTGAGATGGTGTGTTTGTCATATTGATAAACTAGTTGATGTTATGAAGAAGGATGCTAGTGATTCTGTAGGAATGTACATGGTGATACCAAGATCCTAAAGGAAGGTTCATTCGGAACAGTTGGAGTGTGATGGCTCGGTGTCATCAATGTGTCTCACCAGCAAGAAGGAAAGTATGTTGTCCACCGGCGGACACATCTACCTCTATTTGCATCGGTGATAGTTGACATGTTATGTCAACCCGTGAAACATCAGAGAAGAGATAAGGAATATAAGGTTCTCACCTGATAAAGAGGAGTGCAGAAAACTGAAGGATGAGGAGATTTATCAAAGTTGCTAGGGTGCCGATAAGTGAACATTCTCAGAGAGGCATTTCACTGGTAGAGCAGTGAAGTACAAACATAAGAATTACACTGACATGATAGAAAAGGAGATGGCAGGAAGGATAACAGGAAAGGTGATTAGTGCTGGTAGGGTCAGTGGACCGGTATGTGTGTATCGGTTATGTGGGTGGTCAGTGACTAAGCTAAATCGACAAAGCAGTATGCCAAGGTCGATACTGACAACAATGACACGTGGAAGTGAAGTGGAAAAATTGCATAGGTCCAGGATTTATGGTGACTGCAGAGCTTGAGGGATGTTTGCAGAGGGGTTTTGGCTCAAGGCAAGATGAATCTGACCATATCCATGGCATGAACTAATCGATGCAGGTTGTCTGGAGGGAGATTGAAGTTGTTGAAGCAATCCTTCATGCCATTAATGGTGATTGATAAAGGGGTGTGCCGACAGATTGATTGCAGGTTGCTAAAATAGGGAGGCGTGTTCTAGAAGGCATGAAAATGGTGGATATGTGTAGGAAGTCATCTTTGTGATGTGATCTGATAAGATTTGATTGGATTCAATGTGCCTCGTAATCATTGGAGAAAACCCTAATTGCCTATGACTTGAATTGGTTTTTGGCGGGAAGACTCGGCTATAAATATGCAAGCTAAAGAGATTGTTAAGAGCTACTGAATAGAAGAAGATAGTGCTATTGCATGTAGACCAGTCAGGTGCTCATCAAGGAGATAGAGAGGAGATTGAGTGTGATGGAAAATGAGGTTGAAGTGTTCAACTGGTAGAAGTGCAGAACCGATAGTGTTCATACCGACAAAGTAGAAGAAAAGGTAACTACAGAAAAGACAGACATAGAATTGGATGATGGTAGTACTGGTGGGGAGCAACAGAGTAGCTAAAAGAACTGAGTACTGATAGAGAGAAAGGTGAACCGACAAAGTAGTAGTGGCAGAGAGAGGAGTGTACCGGTATAGAAACTAGAGTGCATCTGAAGAGAGAACCGGTAGGAGCTTATACCGACATGTAGACAGTTCAGTATATTGAAGAGAAGAGTAGAAAGGAGGAGATCTAGTAGAGCCAAAGAGGAGCAGAGATGAACTGATAGAGTTTACCAACATTACAACAATAGATAAGGGCAGCAGAAGAGCAAGTCGGTGCAACAGAGAAGGTATCTCATCGACAGAGTGAGGTAAATGAAATGGTTACAAGATTCACTTGTAACAACATAACTAATTTTGTATTTGATGCTATCATTGTGATCACTGAGTTGTAGCTCGGTGCAGGCATTGGTGCTTCTTGGGTTGGTGCCCATAAACTAGCAGGGGTTGTAGTTCCTTTGGGTTGTAGCCCATAAATCGGTTAGGGGTTGGTGCTCCTTGGGTGGGTGCCCTAAATCAAGGGTTGGTGTTCCTTGGATTGGTTCCCTAAACATTCTAACAGAGATTCATTGTGAGGCTGGATTGGAGACATAGACTCCAACAATATTGCTCACCAAGGTTTTCCCCATCTTGAGTTTTCCTCGTACATGCTAGTGTTATGTGATGGTCCTTTATGTGTGATTGAATTTGTGATATGTCTCCCCACTAACTGATATGTTTGATTTGTGTTAGATCCCATAACCACTATACACACATTAGTTAGTTAAAAAGAAAAATTTGAGAACCATTGATTCACCCCCGTCTTTGTGGTGCATTGTGTCTAACACATTTTATATCTTCCTTTTCGCTAAAGGGTTTTTCATAGAAAAATTTGATAATATTTAGGATAGAAACTATATTCTGTGTGATCATTTCTTCAGCTGGGATGATCATTTTTTGTTAATGGTTAAGCCTTGGCACAAAGATTTCAATCCCTCTTCTGAAACTTTCAACAAGATGCCTATTTGGGTTAGGCTCCCTAACCTCCCACTTCATCTTTGGGTGGATTCTCTTCTGGAGAAAGTGGGTGAGGCACTTGGGGACTTTCTAATGTTCGATGCTGATTATTTTAATATTCACCATTCCACCTATGCTCGCATTTTGGTGGACATTGATGTGTCTAAGGGTTTTCCTGTAGAGATTAAGCTTATGTCTTCTAAGGTCTATTGGATTCAATATTTGGACTATGAAGGGATTCCCTTTAGGTGTAGAATGTGATTTAAAATGAGTCATATTGCTGCTAAATGTGATCTTGGTGTTACTAAGAAATGTTTTGCGTCTTGGTGGAACAGTGCTTCAACTCAGCATTATTATGTTGTGAAGAATGCTTCACAATGAAGTTTCTCCCAAGTGGTTGCTCAAGATAGCCCGACTGCTACTACGACTCCTCTAGCAAAAGGGGAGGCTTCCTCTAGGGAGGCTGGCTCTGATTTTTCATAGCCTATGGTGGCTGTTGGGGCTTGTGGGTCGCAGGCTAGTGTTTCTTGTAATGCGGTTGTCCTTCCTATTGTTGATAAGGAGGAAGTTGATGTTGTTGGCTCTTTGGATGTTGTTGGTCCTTTGGGCTTGGCAGGATCTTTCTCGGGTCCTTTGCACATGGCTTCTTGGTTGGATTCCACTGCGAAGGTGGAAGAAGGGTGGATATCGGTGAAAAGGAAAAAATCTAAATTTGTGACTGCTTTTGATATGACCCTTTGCTCGCAAAAAGGGAAGAAGTAATGTGTTGTTTGTCCTCTTCTAGTTGAGGGAGCTAGCTAAAACCCTTTGTTGTATGCTAGCATTTTCATTGGGCTCACCTTGGTTTGTTGTTTGTAGTTTGGGCATGCTGTCTTTTCCTCTGGTATAGGGTGCTTGTAAATCCCTGGGGATAGTTTCTTGCTATCCTATTTTTTTGTGTTGGTTTGGGCTACTGGTGTTTAATGTCTACCTTTCTAGGAAACCTTATCTATTGGGTTCCAATCCCTGTTTCTCTTTTGTAAGGGGTTTCAGATCCTCTCAAAACCTATTTTTGCCTAAACAAAAACTTGAGGCATATTTGTGTTCATCTATTCCCATAGTTGACATCTCTCTTTAGCAATGTTAGGAGCATATACCGAACAAAAAAAGGGTTGTCCATTGATAAAAGAGAGGAACTAAACACAATTATGTTATGGGTCCTTTCCTTTATCAAAGAAAAACTTACTTTCCCAAGGAGATAAACTAGGAACAACCGCACCACTTCCTTCTCTATGTGATGTATGCAAGAAAACAACATCCCTCCATATATTGGATAGAGATTAAATGAGTTGAGAACCATTAAATTTAAATTATTGCAAAAATATGATATTTGGTTTCCATTCAACAATAACTTCTTTGACCTCATCTTTGTGATGAGTGAGAGAGATTCCTCTCACATTCCAAGAGATATTTTTATGCTTGATTATTAGAAAAGTTTGTAAGGTTCTCTTCTTGTGGTAGAACATCAAAATGATTAGCCATTGCAATAGATCCATCAAAACAACTATACTCTTTTGTTGGATTAAGAAACCTTCAACTCTATCTCATAATGGAAGGTGAGGCTTCATGAATTAGTGGTGGAAAGGGAGATTGGTGTCTCATATGAGCAGAGAGAAACACAATAAATACGTAATTCCCACAATTTGACTAAAGAAAATGCAGGCTAAATTTTGTTTTTTAGATACAATAACATAAAATCTTGGATATAAGCTCATAATAGGACATTTAGAAAATACAAGCATCTCTACTAAGCTGGTCTAATTTGATGTCCCAAATGTGATACTTATTGATGTGACAAAAATTTTTGAATATGGGAAAACGGGTTTTGATGGGCCCCCGAAACCCATTATAGCCAGAAGATCAAAAGATATACATTAAATCGTAAAAAAACAAAAATACAACAAACTAAGGAAAGACAACTGGTGAATAAAACACCAGCAAACAAGAGACAATAGATCAAAGACCAAAAAAGACCGTCAGAAACCTAGGATTAGGTTAATTTCTGAAGCATTTCTACTGCTTCCAGCTCCAACTATTCCATATTGTCAGCTGCTCGCTTTATATCCTCGATATCCTTGTTGTGGCTTTGTATATTTTTAGTGTTAGCTCTCATTCTTCTCCCAATTCCTGTATCCTTATCATCTAGGGTGTCATCCTTAACATCAATAATGCCCGCCGCTGCCTTATCCCCTTGGAAGTTCTCCAGCTTGCTGATGAGGGCTTTCATGCTGGCTGAGACAACCTTAAGAATATTATGCATGTTCTCAACTCCATCAAGTCTCTTTTTAGTGGCACCTGCTCTGTTTTTCAGGCTACGAAAGATGTTGCGATTAGCATTGATAATCTCCTTTGCATTACTAATAGCTTTGGTGAGCTCGTTGAGACAGTCAGGGATGGAATTGAACTTTCCTGAGCCTAAAGCTTGTAAGGTCTCGATTTTCCCTACTTCCTGGGCTTGCTTGGTTTTAATGCCTGCAATTTCCTTATGCATCCAGAGGAGCACCTGTTTGAAGCTATCCATGCCATTATTGATGTAAAGATCAATATCCAGGTGATTCTCTTCCTGGTTCTTATCACCAGTGGTATCAAGATTAACATCTAGACCAACCTCCCTAAAATCAGAGCTATGATATTCTTTTATAGTCGTATCCTCCCCCATCATGCCCTTCTCCTTTGACTCATTCATGAGAGGTGACCGATCCTTAGTGCCCACCTCCTTATTTTTAGAAGTCTTCTTTTTATGCTTCTGGCTCACAAGGGTTTGGACCTTCTCACTTCCAGTATCCATTTTATTGTCAGTCCCATAATCCTCCTCATACAAGCTATCTTCATCCTCCCCTCTCTCTTTCTTTTTGGTCGACCCTTTGCTCTATTTTTCTATTTTTTCTACTTGACCTAGCAATTTTGGGGTCGTCCTCTATCTCAGATTCTGTTTCATAGCCTTCACCTTCCTCATCATCAGAGTCATTGAAATCCTCATCCGATTCGGAGTTCTCAGCTATATTCAACTGGACAGTCATGTTCTTGATGTGATTATATAGAATCACCATCAAACCTTCATGCATTGCAGGGTTGATACTGGGGTTGGATATGGCATCCTTGATCCCCGCATTAAGGGCACAAAAGAGATAATATGGAAAAGAAATTTTATCTTTATACCTAAAATGATTAAGTAAGACAAAGTGGTAGCTATAAACCCTAGTGTATCTTCCATCAAGCATGATAAATTCCATTACAATAAGCAAAACCCTTCTCCAAATTAATTTAATTACCTTTGGCGAGAAGTAGATATGGCTGCCCTTCACCAATCTAGCCTTCTCCTCCTCATTCTTTGGAAATTTCTTCAAGCATCTGAAATCTTTCTATCCCTGCAAAACTTGGTGCCCTTCATCGGAAGACCTGTTGCCTCCGCAATCATAGTTTCAGTCACCATTACCTACCTGTTTCCAATTGTTAACATTCCTTCATTCCAAACCTTCTTGAAGATTCTCATAATTTTGGGGTGTTTCTCCTGCATATTTTCCATGAAATCCGTCATCTTGGCAGCTTGAAGGATTGCCCAGACCTGTAGATGACTCTTCCATTTCTCAATGGTGGTAGCCTTTGTTTTTTTTTGTTTTCCACCCATGATTCTATTGATGTCAATAATCTGTAATTCCCACTTGATTCCTTTCTTCACAACAGACTTTATGTGATAACCCACTTGAATTCTGTAGGAATTTCTATTGCTATTGTTGAAGAGGGATACAAATTCCCATAAAGCATGCAAAGTTAACCTACAATGATTATTGTACCTCTTTCTCGACTACCTACAAAACCAGCTCCTACTGCCACAAAAGTTATTGCTAATGAGGTCTACAATTATAACATAAAAATCTAATACCAAACAAAATAATAACTATACTACTATAGCTCATCTAAGACATAATAATTTTTTTTATAATATACACTCAATTTTAACTAAACAACAAATTATTAGATAGAATCAACTATTAGTTTTGTTCTTTACATCATCCTCAACTCCTAAAAAGTGTTATTCATATGTAAGAAAATTTTCAAGATTCAATTAACTCTATGGAACCTAAATGATTCATTAATTCCATAGATTATCAAATGATATTTAACCTCTTAATTTGAGTATATCCCATGATTCATTATTCTTATCATATAGGTAAATTAGAACATGGGAATTGAATTTGAACGTTTGGCTATAAAAATTACAAATGGGTTTTTGAATATTTACAATCATAGTACCTAAGGCATAATAGTAGTCATAACACATGAAATAATACTTGAAATTAATACGACATGTAAAGTAAGTGATAATTGTCCAATGTAGTATTTTCTCATAGCCACCCCCATGGAATAATGCAGACCTATGAGAATGTGCAGACAAATTTCCAATACTTATAACCACTAAACATACATCAAGGTTGTATGTGCATACAACTTCCTTGAATGGGGTATAACATCATTAACATGAAAGTAGTTGCACAGTCATACATGAGCATAACTAACTAAAATAATAATAACATAATAAAATAAACAACTATAATAATGCTATAAGTATCTAATCAAGTGTACCATAATGATGCAAATACAAAGACAATGGTGTTACACATAATCTCGAATAATCATGTACAAGAATCATCATACATATTAGATCTAAAAATATAAATGAAACAACGTAAATGTGAGAAGTATTACAATATAGGTTTGTGAATTTTCATGTGGGAAAAAAATCACATATATTTAAGTGTGTAAATCATAGGTAAACATACCTCATTTCTATTATAGGCTCGTACATAAAAGTATGGATAAACTAATAGAATACAAGCAAAAGAAAGAATATGATTAAATTGATTTATTGTGATGGTATGATGAGAAGTTAAGTTAATAATAAATTAATGCTAGTTCTAGCATGATAATTGAGTTATGAATTCTTTTAGAACATTCAATGACTGAAATCATCTTGTGCTATCTTATTGAATGTTTCAACAAATATTATACTCCATAGAGGACATTATTAAACTAAATTCTATGCATTCACACAAATAAATAATTTAAATTTTATAAAATTTTATATATATTTAATTAGTAGACCATAAGAAAACTTGAACATTTCCATTACTCATCTATTGTGATTTTAATATAATCCATTCACTTAATCTATTTTAACGATTGCTTGCATAATCTATGTTTTCATCAAATCTCTCACTAGTACTAGCATTTTACTCTAATATATTTCTTACAGATTCCACCTTCATTATTTTGGTCTATAGAATTCATCTTGGGACACATATGTTGTACTAGGAAATTAGTTCCATAGAATTCCTTATAAAATAGAAGAGAACTAACTACAATTGAACAAACAAAATGTTTAAATTTATATTTACATTTTTATGTTTCACTATGAATGAAGATACACATATACACGCACATGAAAGCAATTTATTTACTTCATATTTTATTGGCTTGGGTTTGCAGAATGAGCTTACAATGCAATTATGCTAGCTAAGACTGTTTAATAAAAAATTAAACATGTTAAATAGAAAATTAGTTTTCCTTGGTAAAATTATATTAGTGAACATCACATCTACAGAATCTACATATCCTACTTCGTAACTTTCCTTGATATGGGGACATATTTCTATTTTTTATATTTATTAATTGAATTTTGTTAGTCTTCTTAGTCAATATTCCTTCAAATTAATTTATCAAATAGGCCACTTTTGGCTTATGAATTCAATCCAATGGTTCTAACTATATAAATTCTATAATTACTACATGTCATGATACCATGTTTCATTAGGAAATGTTAACAAATAATATATATTTATTATTCATCTATTTGATCCACTGAATTTCATTTTATATACTATTCCAATTTTTTAGAAGATGATGATACATTAGTTTGAGGCAGTTTGTCAACAATTCATGCACCTTTTATTCATAGATTACGATAACTAAAGTGTTAAAAAATACCATTCTATGATAACTAGGTATATATATGAAATCTAGAATAAAATTTAATATTAATCCAATTATCCGTACATAGTGGTATGAAGAATGCATTGACAATAAATGATAATTATAATTACAATGATTATTAATTCTTGTAGTTGTTTAATAATATAAATCAATATTATTTGTCAACATTATAAGGAAATATAAACATAAATGAGAAAAATAAATACAAATGTAAAATTAAATGCACGAACTTATGTGTACTTGATCTACTGAATGGTAATCATTTTTAATGGACTAAATTATTCTAAAAACAAGTGATAGATGATAATTAAACAATTAAATTTATTAATACCATCTGAAGAGTAGTGAACTCAAGTAAATTGTAGTTAATATGACAATTTTGTTAATAATTAATAATTAATGTGTTCTTATAAAATTTGCTTTCTACTCTTACACATCCATTTAGATGATTCAAGAAAGAGAAATTGGTGTTATCAACATATGATGTGCATTTAAATCCTGTTTACAGTTAAATTATTTAGTGAAAGTGATACTATAATTTAATGCATTGTCTGTTCACTATACTATCAAGATTCGATGGTAGTAAAAAGATAAAAGATATTGATGGTTTATGTGGATTAAAAACATGTCATAGTGATTGTAAAACATGCATGTAGTTCTTAGATTTAGTAATCATTTGTCATATATGTTATTATAAACCATCCTCAAAATGCCAAACCACTTATAATAGAAATATGGTGGGGAGACTACCTAATCTATGATTAGAGGTAAACCACTTATATCATGATCTTACTTCACAAAATTTACAATCATATTTAATATGAATATATTGGATATTTGTTTTTAGTGAATTAAAAGGACAAATCACTTAGATAACTAAAAAACACTAGTCGGTTGATTGGATAATAGTCTTAATATATCATTTACATAACATATGATGATCTATAATGTAACTATTAAATTTATTGAATATATTTCTTCATTTATGAAACTTTATGGTTTAATTTTAAGGAAATATTTTATTCAAGATAATATTTAATATCTTCTTTATCAAAGTAATGCATTTTTGAATATTTATCATTATCAAAATCGTTTATGTAGTCTTCTCCACCATATAAAGTTAACCTAACTAAACTCCTTAAGATTATTCTACTACAGATATAATTTTACATTATATTACTAAATGTGAAAATTTGTGCATCTTAAACTTTGTCACTTTTCTATATTTCTAATGACAAATCATAAAATTTTATTTTTTATTTTGATAATTAAACTATTGAATAGGGCCAATCCCCTTCATTGATATAAAATAAGATATACATAGATGGAACCCATCTATAAATGTAGTATACCTACTAAATAGATAGTTCTAATTATGTTCTCAAAGAGGAATCATAAAATTACAAAAATGCTCTCAGCTGACACTGTCTACAAGTTCAAAGGGACCATCATAAAATTATAAAAATGCCCTCAGCCGAGATAATAATCAGGCTAACATTAAAAATTCAAAAACATAGGCACAGGGGAACATTTCTTTCTAGTCTAACCTTCAGAATCGTAGTACATATCTTCATCCTCCATTAGGCCTTCTCTTTCCATGTTAATTTATTGAGTCGTCTACTCCAGGCCCTCCAATTTGATGAAATTCATGATCCAGTCGAATGCTAGGTTGACAAGCACATTTATCCAGTTTAGAAGGAAATTTAGATTTCTTATTGCTTTCTCCTTGTGGTCCTAGTTGTCTGTTTCATCATCCAAGAGAATAATTGGCTATTTTGGGATTTCCTCACCCCGTCTGTCAAAGTCATTAGGAAGAGGAATCCAAAAATTTACACAGTTCCTAAATATATCCTCTAAACCACCCAAGAACTGATTTTTTAAAATTGCTTTGAATACGTTGCTAGCCATTCCTTTACTTAAACCTCTATCTAAATCTTTGATCAAATGTCTATATTTACCCGAAACCTATGGTTTACCATTACAAACTCCTCACCCGGAAAGGATTTGATCGAATATAACATTAAGGGGTGCTTGTATTTCAGAATGGTATTTAGCCTCTTGTCTATAATTTTCGCTAAGAAGGAAATTTGCCTCTTCTTGGCAAGCAGATGAATTGGGGTCTCCATCAAGCAAGTAATTCTTATCTGATAAGAAAATCATGATATTTAGGAGTAGCTTGTCATTCTCAAAACTTCATCCTTTCTAAAGTTAATTATAATTTAAATCCACCTTGAGAAGTCACACTACTTCTTGATTTCAAATCTGTCATTTCATGGATTTTCCATCATGATTTTGGATGATCAAGTTTCCAGGAGCCAACTCACTTGATGATTACTTCGAGTGACATTAGCTATCTTATCCCTTCCTTATTTAGAGTCATATCCACCTACTGCCAAAATAGTAAGTCAGGTACTTTTCCTATCCCAATTAATTGATTGCTACAAGATATGCTTAAATCACTAAGCAATTGATCGATTGATTTAGCCGACTTACGCTCTTGGTCTTATTAATACTCCTTTGTTGTCCATCCCATCAGTTGGAGTACCTTTACCCACCTATCATGAGGTCCTAACTTAAATTAATGATAGGCATTAGATTCAAATTTCCCTGGAGACTAAAACAAATAGCCCGTCATTTATTACAAAATTCAAATTATTATAATCGGTAGAACAAAGTGATAGGACACTTGTTATGGCATTTTTATTATCAAATAATAGAAATTAAATATTAATGGGAGCATTTTTTGCCTACATATCCACTTCTTGGATCCCTTTCCTATAGATGTGGGATATTCTAAAGTCTTCCAATTTCTCAATTATTTATTGTATCGCGATTAACTATTTAGCCATCAACCAATTTGGTGATATGTTAATCTGAATTGCGTTGACAACAATCAGGGAGTCACCTTCTAAGTGAATTCTCTTTTCTTTAGTTCCAAGACCCATTTGTAAGCCTAGAAAAGATGCTCTTATCTTTGCTATGTTATTAGTTCTCATTCCTATTGATTCTGAATCCTGAGCAATAATGATTCCCTCACCATTTCTAGCAATACATCATGTACACCCTTACCTGGGTTACCAATTGCCGCCCCATCAAAATCAATTTTAATCCACCCTGACTGTGTAGGGGGCCATTTATTGCTCTCTCTACTAGCTTTAATAGTCTTAAATTATTTCTTATTAATATGGTCAAATGAATAAGATGAAAATTACGTCGAGAGGCGTAACCTATGATGGCACCAGATAGAGGTCACCACCAGTGTCAGTGTAAGAAAAAAGAAGTGTTTTGTATTCTTGTCAATTATGCATGCAAAAGTGAAGATTAACGTGGGTTGTAACCATTCCATACTGTCACAAATTCCTTGACACCAGCCACCTAAAGCACCACCATTGAAACTCCGATGATAAGGAAGACAAAATAAAACCTAGAGAATATGGTACAATGACTGTAACAATATGAATTGAATTATGATTAGAGGAGAGACATTTCACTTTCACCTCGCATTTGAATAGGAATAAAGAACAATTTATTTTACATTTTGCTTTTACTAGGAATAATGGTTGTATTTTTTCTATTCATTTATGCAATAAGATTCTTAAGAAGGAGATATGCTACTTGAAAACACAGACTCTCATCTTCGACAAGCATTTCCAGAAAATAGTCATTAAAGTTTTGGAGGTATGTTTAATATTAAGTTTCTTAGAATAATAGATCTACATTTCAACACATTTTCTTATTTCTGAATATGTGTATTATAATATTTTTTAGATATATCCATGATATTGGTTGGAGATATGGCACAAATGCCTCCTATCAATGATAGACCATCATATGAAAGTAGAAGGCGTGCAAGGCTACTGTGGGAAGAATTCAAAATTCTAGTTACTTTGAGCCATATTTTTAGACAAAATGGACAAAGAAATGAACAAGAAAGATTTTGTCTTCTTCTCACAAACATACAGGATGCAATCCTACAATAGATGATTGGATGTTACATATGTCGAGATCAAACAGAAATATGAGTATTGCAACAAATGATGAGTCCAAAAATAGTGTTCATCTATTCTCAACAAATGATATTGTGCACACTCATAACAAGAGAAAACTATACTCATTAAAAAACCCCGTTGCATGAATCATTGTCAAGTAAAAACAAAACACACACAATTCTATAGAATGAGATGGAAATGATGAGATTCACATAGAACTATTACTCAGCAAAAATGCAAGGGTAATGTTAACTTCGAACTAATAGATAGAAAAAGATCTTGTCAATGGAGCACTAGGATATATTCGAAGTATTGTATATACACCTAGAAGTGCACCAACTCTTCCACTATTATATGTACTTGTAGATTTTGACAGTTACTTAGGAATTCCATTTGACGATCACCAGCCCCAAAGAGTTCTAATTGCAGCAATTGACAGAGCTAGAACAAAGCAAATTCCATTGAGATAGGCTTTGGCTTTAACCACACATAATTCACAAGGTTTGACACTAGAAAAAGATACTATTGATATAGGTCCCACACTCTTGCACTTTGTACTTCTCTAAATAATTAGCAATGCTACAATTCTTCTCTCTTCTCTTGATATCATGATCCTTTCTCTCTTCACCCAAACACTTGACAATAAAAATCCACACTTGGTTCAATTTATTGGATATTCAAAGAGTTTGGTAGTGGAAACACATTGATTGATGCAAATTAATTATTTGAGGTGAAAAAAATGTATAATTTTTTTTTAATAATATATTTGAGGTTTAGTTAGGCTAAAATATATTTTATTAAATAATATTTTTATGAGATGTAAATAGTTCTATGTAAAATTAATAAGATAATATATATACATATTATGATTGGAAAGAAAAATTGACACATTCATGAATGACTATTCGTATCTAATTTAAACAAACAATCATTCTGTATTAAAATTCTCAAGATTTAATGTCATTGAATATATTTTGATTTAAATAATTTAATCAAATATAAAGGCTAATTTTCTTTATTCAACATCATTTTCTTATGGTTTTAGATTTTTTTTGTGTTGATCTAAATAATTTTAGTGACATTAAACATGTTAAGGATGACACCCCATATTATAGGGACACAGGGCTAGGGAGAAGAACAAGAGCAACCACTAAAAGGATGCAAAGCCACAGTAAGGAGATTGAGGAGATTAAGCGGGCATCGGACAACATGGAACAGATGGAGCTTGAAGTAGCGGAGATGCTTTAGAAATTAACTTAAGCCTGGACTACTGTCGGTCTTTTTTGGTCTATAATCCACATTCTCTTGTTTGTTGGCATTTAGTTCGCCAGTTGTCTTTCTTTTGTTTGTTGTCTTTTTGTTGGGTTGTAATGTTTATATTTTGATTTTCTGACTGTAATGGGTTTTAGGGACCCATCAAAACCTGTTTTCCCATATTCAAAAACATAGTAAGACAACTAACATCTTATTGTAATGATTTAATAAAATTCAATTACTAATAAATGTTTTCATTATTTATTTCATAGATTGTTTTTGCTACTAAATATGGTAATTTTCTATTTTCA
This sequence comes from Cryptomeria japonica, assembly GCF_030272615.1. NCBI lineage: Eukaryota > Viridiplantae > Streptophyta > Pinopsida > Cupressales > Cupressaceae > Cryptomeria > Cryptomeria japonica. The sequence continues at coordinate 315,295,444 of NC_081405.1, read as the reverse complement.
TCACAATTTATGATTATTTTTTATGGTCATTGTTCCCAAATACTAACCTTAATTTCACTCTTTTTTATTTTCAGCAAATACTTGGAAATATGAATGTTTCACAGAACAAATTAGAAATCATTGTTCAAATCCCAATTGCCTCTATAAGCTCAAACAATTTTGTTGAAACTCCTATTGACAAATGCATGATAATTATTTTAGAATGCTACAACAAAATTGTCAAAGAAATTGGAAACACGATCTTAATGATCAATGATGTCAAAGAACTTGAAATATTGAAAATGGAAGATGTTGCGAAAAAAGCTTGTGAGGTATCTGTAATAGTGTTCAGATTTCAAAATATGATTAAAGAAGTAGATCATAATCATGTTCCAAATAAGGGTCGTAATACCATACTCATCACTGAATAATTCATGATGTATTTACACCATTAGAGTGAATTACTATTCCTATAGTTAATTCTTATTTGAACTTCATTACTTCTCATTTATTCAAGTTCACTATAGAGAAGCATGTATTTTTTTCTCCTCTATGTAAATTGAAATGACAACAATATTAATTGTTATACATGCGGTTTTCTAAATGTGTGGCTTTAAATATATTTTTTAAATGCATGTTCAATAAATATATTTGAAATGTTAAATGTATAGCAACAAAATATCAAACATTTTTTAGAATATTTATCAAATTTGTTTGAATTATATTATAATATAAAAGACATAATACCATTTAAAATAAATTTTAAGTGTGTGACAATGTATAAAAATTCCACTACTAATATATTTTATTTTTCATAACATATTTTGTGGTACTATTTATTTGTAATACATGATTCTCGAAGATGTGTGACATTAAATAATCATCAATCAAATTATAATCCTAACCCTAACCATTATCATAACCTTAACCTTGAAACCTAGCCCTAATCATAAGCATAACCTTAAAAATGATGTAAACCTTATCCTTGACCATAATAGTAACCTTAACCCTAACCTTAACCCTAATCCTAACATTAATCCTAAATCCTAACCCTAACCATAATTATAAACCTAAACCAAACCCTAACCTTCATGTGAACCCTAATCGTAGCCCTCATAATGATGTACACCTTAACTCTAACCATAATGCTAATCTTCACCCTAAACCTATCCCTAACCCTTACTATTTCACTACATGTTTAGTGATTAAATTAATTACGAATTATGTCACCCTTCACATATGACAAATATTGATAATTATTTCATATAATTTTTACCATTATCATAACCCTAACCCTAGCAATAATTTAAACCTTAATTCTAACCATAATACTAACATTGAGCCTAAAGATGCTCCTTAAAATGAAATAATAAAGAAAAATTATTCATTTGAAATATTTTCATTATGTAATGATAACAAAAGTAAAGAGTGCAAACTTGGCGTTCCTCCATTATTACATTGGGAACGAAAATGAAAATGAAATATCCTCAATGTCTATAGATATTTAATATATTCTTACTTTGTAAGGACTAAAATGAAATATGAATATGTTGGTGAGTCTAAATCCATTTAAAGACATTCCTTATTGAATTCAAGTAAGTGATAAGGAGAATAAATCTCTTAGAAAAGCATTTATTTGCTTGAATATCTTATTCACCTTATGCATTAAAATTTAAGTTAACTATACAATTTTTACTATAAATTATCTTTGTCTAGGTGGATATGTGTATTTAAAAAAAAAATCATATATGGATACAAATCTGCTTACTCTTGGGTATAAATAGTCAAGGATCTTGGTTACATGGAAATCTATTCAATAAAATTAAATCTTTATATACATAATGATTTAAATACCGATTAGACAAGTCAATTGAGCTTCACTATGTCTATGTTTGCAAGTGTGTATGTTACTACTATTGAAGATTAACAAAATAAATATACTATTTATGGTTGTATGTACTTCTTTACAAAGTAATCATAATGCATATTATTTTTTTGCATGTACATATCTAGTGTAATGATGAACATTCATTATATACTCAAGAACATCATACATATGAGTACGATATTATTTTATTGCATCAATCTTAAAACCTATGTAATTTATATATATGGATGTAAAAATGAATACATGTATGAGAACTCAAATCTACTTGTTTGTATTGTTGCATTATACACCAAGATATATAGAAGCCTATAGTGAAAACAAGTAATTATGTAAGTGAGTGAGTAAAAATGATAATACAAAAATAAATAAAATACTACTGGGTTTTGGGAAGTAGTGAAAAATGGGAATTCTATATATGAAATAGTGGGAAGAAATAAATTTTTGTTATTTTAAAACACTTGTCCCAAGCTACCGCCTCATATTTCTCCTTACTTAGCACCCTACAACGCTCTTCATTTGGTTGCACAAAAACAAAAAGGAAACATTATCAAAATAAAAATAAGACAATACAAACGGAGATAAAAAGAAAAACATAGAGAAGCCAAAGAGTCATATCTTGCTAACAGACTATCATGACCAAGATCTTGACTCAAATCGGTAGGTAAGAATAAAAAAATATAGGTCAACATAATATGAATAACAATAAATAATTAGGTATTGTAAGGAAAATTATGTTGAAAGTATCCTCATTTATTTACTCCCTCTGACAGACCATTGTGTCATCCACTCATTTATGTCATCTGGTTGCATCCTTCATAGATGTTCTCAATAAGTGTGCACGAATTGGTGCCTATGCGAGTCTTCATAAGATGTTATCTCTTGTGATAAATCTCACAAGGCAAGAAAATAAATGAAAATATGTTAAAGTCCTATTGGAAAAAAATTGAGAGGAAGTTGGCTCGATGGAAAGTTGTGGTCCTGTGCAGTGCTGGTAAGATTTCGCTTCTAAAAGATTCTTTGCAAAGAACTTCAGTTTAAAGCGTCTCTCTTTTTCACATCCCAACTTCTTGGGATAAAAAATTAGATCAAATTCAAAGGAGATTCGTCTGGGTTGGTATGGAGCAATGTTGGAATTTAATGTTGTCTGAGCTACCATCCCCCAACATAACTCCCCACCTACATGTGAGGAGAGATACAAAAGAAATCTTGGAGAATATTTGGTTGGGATCTCCACCTCAACAGCTCTTGACACAAATTGCAGACTGAAGAGAAATTTATGTGGTAGCTATGATTTTGAATTTTTTATTTGGGGGGGGGGGAATTTTTGAGAGGACAACCGCAAGAAAAAAAGGGAGAATGTTCTCCAGATTACAGGTAGCTCAGAAAGAAGAGCAGAGTGTCTAGTAGAGTTCATATTAATAGATCAGAGAAGAAGTACAGCTCGAGAGTGAGTGCAAAGAATTTAGTTCACAACAGTAGCTTGTGTGTGTTTCGTAAGTTGAGTAAAGATAGCTCCTGACTGTATGGTTTGTTAGTTTAGCAGTGATTGTTGTTGACTATATGTAGCTCCAAGTGAGTATTGATTCATAGTGAGCTTAGAGAAGCTCTATATTTTGTAGTTGAAAGCAGCTCCTGATCAATGTCTAGTAGTTTGTAATCAGTAGATTTTGTGTTTTAATTTGTTTTGTATTTTTTTTAAATCATTTCTAGCTCAATAGAAAATAGAAATGTGTGTTTTTACTTTACTCTTTGTGGGTTTTCTCCTATATATTTGGGGATTGAGATAGTAGTCTCTATGTATTTTAGGTCTTCCCAGCTATAGAGCCATAGATCCTAAATCCTTGTGAGAAGGGCATTTGTTTTTCTAGGGTATTTACATTTTATGTGTAGGAGACATGGCTATAGATGAAGGAAAGAACTGGCAACAACCAACATCCGTTAATGGAAAAAATTATGATGTTTGGGCCAAGAAGATGAAGAACATCATGGTTGCAAACAATTTATGGAAGCTTTGTGTCAATGGGTTTTTGGATATAACTGATCCAGCTTAGTATGCTACCCTCACAAACAATCAAAAGAACAACCTAAGGGAGACAAGGAGAAAAGATGCTAAGGCATTGAGTTTGATCGAACTAGCCTTGACAGAGGAAATATTTCCCATAATAGCAGCAACTAACTATGTTAAGGAAGTGTGGGAAATCCTCCAAACTAGTTACAAGGGGACTGATAAAGTTAGATTGGCAAATCTCTAAATGCTTAGGAGAGATTTTGAGACTCTGCAAATGAAAGACAACGAGTCCATTTTAGATTTTCATACAAGAGTCTCTAGTTTGTTGAACTAGTTGATGTCAAATGGAGAAACTGTGAAGGAGTAGAGGATTGTTGAGAAAATCTTTCAAAGTTTGCCTTCAAAGTTTGATGCAATAGTGATCACCATTGAAGAGGCAAAGGATTTCAAACCCATGAGAAGTACCTAAATAGGTTTTCTACATCTTCCCAAGAGAAAGAATTCAAAGCTCAAGCCAATGCAAGAGGCAGGGGGAGAGGAAGAAATGGTGGAAAGAGCTCAAGTGGCAGAGGTTGTGGCAATGAAGATAGCTCTGGACAAGTAAAAAACTAAGAGGGAGAAAGTAGCTCTCAAAATAATTCCAAATAAGCCAGGAAGCATAGCAGCTCAAATCAGAGGTATGACAAAAGCAATATAGAATTCTTCAAGGCATTATGCAAGAGATTTTTAGAAAAGCCAAGGTACCAGCCAAGGCAGAATACAAATATGGCTGATGTGAATGTGGGTGAAAATAATCAGTCCACAACCTTCATCATGTGCAATATTGGTGAATAAGGCAATATAGAGGTCTGGTATTTGGACAACGGTTGTAGTAACCACATGAGTGGAAATGAGTGCTTTTTCTCATTTATTGACAAATATATCAAATCTAAGATCAAAATGGGGAATAATGGAATAGTTCCAATTGTGGGAAAAGGTTCTATTATGATCCACACCAAGCAATTTGAGAAGGAGATTGAGAATGTTTACTTTGGTCCGGGCATTAAACATAATCTCATGAGTGTTGGATAGCTGATCCAAAATGGATACAAGTTGTTGATGGAGAAGGGTGAGTGTGTCATTTTTTACAAAGATGGGAGTAAGAAAGTTGTTATAGTAGTACAAATGACAAATAACCAAATGTTTCCTTTGATAATAGAGACATGCTTCTCTTCCGAGTCCATCACTACACCTCCCAACCAAGAATGTACAACAATGTAGTAGTTAAAGGCCCTCAAGAGAAACATTGAAGACCCTTCCAAGCTATGGAATCTTAGGTATGGGTACTTGGGTTATGATGGTCTGAGTATATTGTCCAAGAAAAAAATAGTAGATGGTTTTCCAAGGATAGAAGAGCCTAGTAGCAAGTGTGAGGTTTTTATTTTGGGTAAGCAACATAGGCTACCCTTTCAAAAGGGCGACTCTAGAAGGGAAAGAGCACCATTGGAGCCGATGAATATTTATTTATTTGGCCCTATGCAAACCATATATATTGGTAGAGAATATTTTATTACCTTTATTGATAATTTCAGCTAGAGAAAATGGGTGTAATTTTTGCAGGATAAATCTGAAGCTTTTGATAAATTTTTATTGTTTAAATCCCAAGATGAAAAGGAGAGTATACCTCCAATGCTTTTGTGAATTTTTTTTACAAAAATGGAATCAAGGAGCTAATAGCTACGTATACTCTACAACAAAATGGTGTGGTTGAGAGGAAGAATAGGACCATTATTGAGATGGTCATGAGCATGCTTAAAGCAAAAGGATTGCCGCATTAATATGGGGGAGAGGTTGTCGCAACAATAATATATTTGGTAAATAAAAGTCTAACAAAGGTGGTTCATGACAAGATTCCACAAGAGACGTGGTCTAGATGCAAGTGGACAATTGAGAACCTTAGAGTGTTTGGGTGTGTGGCATATACTCATGTGCCAATGGAGAAGAGGGAAAAGTTAGATTTCAAGGGTGAGAAATGCATTTTCATGGACTATAGTGTTGAATCCAAGGCATATATATTGTAAAACCTCATTACCAAGAAGATCATCATTAGTAGAGATGTTGAGTTCTTGTATAATGAGTCATGGGATGGCTCAGTGGATATCTCTTCATCTACCTCACAAAATGTACCCATCAATGATGAGTATGAAGATCAGGAAGATGCTCCTGATAGCTCCAGACAACTCCTCAAATCTCTTGATGGAGATAGGTAGTCAAACAAATTGTCACAAAATTCTCCAAGTTTAGTGAGCCCTTGACAAATCCAGATAGCTCTTGAAAACTCCTGATAGCTCCAAAAAGATCCTGACAGAAACAGGTTGAAAGGAAAGTAGCCAAATATAGCCAGATAATTAACTCCTAAAAGCTCCTGATAGTACAAATAAGAGTCAGCATAGAAAAGTAGTAGCAGTAGTGAGAGTTCAGACCCCACTTTCTTCTCCCTAATGCTAAAGAACACCTAGAGTCTAAAGGAGATCTACCAAAGTGGAAGGTATGAAGAAGATTTTGATGAAAATGTGAACTTTGCATTATTTTCTCATAGTCATTGGGGTTAATTGATTTAACCTCCCAACAAGCAATTCGTTGGGGTTAAATGGGTCTATAAGACCAAAAGTAATGCCGAAGGCATAACAAAATTCCATAAGGAAAGATTGGTTGTCAAGGGGTATAAAAAATAGTTTGGGAGAGATTTTGATGAGACGAATTCCCCTGTTGCAAGACTGGAGACCATGCGGGTAGTTATAGCTATTGAAGCCAAACACAAATGGAAGGTATTTCAAATGTATGTGAAGTCTTATTTTCTTAATGGAGTGTTGAAAGAAGAAGTTTATGTGGAGCAGCCACCTAGTTATGAAGTTCTGGGTAATGAAGGCAAGGTATATAGGTTGAAGAAGTCTCTTTATGGGTTGAAGCAAGTTCCACGAGAATGGTACAACAAGATTGGCTCATATTTGATGAGAAATGGCTTTGGAAAAAGCGATGATGAGCCCACTGTTTACATCAAGATAGATGATGGTAAGATTCTTATTGTTGTCTTATATGTTGATATTTTAGTTTTCACTAGGGATGATGATTTCATCATTGCCGATTTTAAAAAGGCCACGAAAAGAGAGTTTGAGATGAAATATTTAGGTCTCTTGAGATATGTTATAGGCATAGAAGTAAAAAAAATGCATGATGGTATATGTTTATGGTGAAAATAGATAATGGAAACAATAATATTGAAAGACTAAATGAATTCAACCACAAAACCCTAGCTTAACAACAACAAAGATCCACCATAACATATGAAGATTACCTAAGACAATGCAAATCAACAAAATCACAAAGATTATACCATCACATGTCCATTAGGGTTTGAATATCCATTCTTCCTATCCCCATTGATCTTTCTTGATATATTTGCTCTCAGATTTTATGTGTGCACAAGAGCTCAACAAAGAACAAAAATGTGGTTGCAAGTAGGCTTGATCGCATATGAAAGTTCTAATTCTAGAAGTGCTTAGGAGATTAGAATGGGTAGGAGTTCTTAGGAGGATTTATAATGAAAGAAGTATCCTCTTATATACAAGACACTGTAAGAAATGGAGGGATAAGATCAAGAGGTGTAAAAGATAGATGGTCGACTAGGATTAGAGGGTAGGTAGAGGAAATAAGAAAATAATGAGAGTGTAGGTAGTATAAGAATTAAGAGATAAATGACATGTGTCATAGGTAGAAAAGGGTAATGAATTAATTAATTAATTAAATATTTATTTAATTAATAGAAGAAGTGGGATCAATTAAATAAATAAAAGTATTTATGTAATTTAGGAAATGACAATTTAAGTAAATAAATGTATTTATTTAAATGAGGAAAAAGGCTTGACAAGGATAATTGAATTAATTAAATAAATAAAGATTTATTTAATTAATAGAAGAATTAGGATAAAATAATTAAATAAATAAAAATATTTATTTAATTAGACAGGACAATTTTAGGTGTCTATAGTATATTTATCTCAATAAAAGTATGCTATTGAAACCTTGAAGAGATTTAGAATGCATGGTAGCAAGCCTACACCAACAACAACAACTATAAGACTTAATTTGAGGAAGGAAGATTGCAGCAAAAGTGTTGATCCAACCAAGTTTGAGAATTTGGTTGGAAGTTTGATGTATTTAACAACAACTGGGCTTGATATAATGCATGTAGTGAGTCTAATTTATAGATTTATGGAGATTCCAAAGAACACTCACTAGAAAGAAGGAAAGAGAATCCTGAGGTATGTGAAGAGCACATCAGGCTATGTGTTCCATTTGGGTTTGGGTGTATTCTCATGGGATTCTAAGAAGCAACCCATTATTTTCCTATCAACAGCTGAGGCTGACTATATAGTAGTGAATGCAACATCATGTCTAGCTATTTGGTTGAGAAGATTCTTGGCAGATTTGAAGGAAGAACAAGAGGATGGAACATCGATCTTTTGTGACAATATTTCATCAATTGCATTGAGAAAGAATCTTGTGTTTCATGAAAGAAGCAAGCATATTGAGATTATGTATCACTTTATTTAAAGTCTAGTTGAGAATGGTGAAATCAAAATGGAGTTTTGTAGGTCTAACTAGCAGCTAGTAGACATATTCACCAAGGCATTGGGCAGAGATAGCTTTAAGTTCCTAAGGAGAAATTTGGGCATAGTTGATTTGGATCAGGATTGAATTTGTTGGCTCAGAAAAAAGTGGGAGTGTTGGAATTTAATGTTCTCTGAGCCACTAACCCCCAACGTAATTCCCCACCTACTTTTTAGGAGAGCTACAAAAAAACATCTTGGAGAAGATTTGGTTGGGATCTCCATCTCAATAGCTCCTGACATGAACTGTAGACTACAAAGAAATTAATGCGGTAGCTATGATTTTAAATTTTTTAATTTGGGGGAAACTTTTTGAGAGGACAATCACAATACCAAAAGGGAAAATGTTCTCTAGGTTGCAGGTATCTCAAAGAGAAGAGTAGAGAGTCTAGTAGAATTCAGATTAGCTGATTAGAGAAGAAGTACAAGTCCACAGCGAGTGTAGAGAATTAAGTTAACAACAACAACTTGTGTGTTTTTTTATCAGTTGAGAAAAGATAGCTCCTAATTGTATGGTCTATTAGTTGAGCAATGATTGCTCCTTACGATAAGCATCTCTAAGTAAGCATTGATTTGTAGTGATCTCAGAGTAGCTCTGTATTTTATAGTTGAATGTAGCTCCTGATCATTGCATAGTAGTTTATAATCAGTATATTCGGTGTTTTCGTTTGTTTTGTATTTTTGTAAATAATTTCCAGCTCAATAGAAAATAGAAAGATTCAATGTCTCTTTGTGTGTTTTGAGTTTATTCTTTGTGGGTTTGTTCCCAGCCGTTTGGGGATTGAGACAATAGTCTGTGCACTTTTAGGGTCTAGCCAAATTGAGGATCTTGTATCCTCTTCAAGCAACATAACAAAATGTCCCAAGTTATTGATTGGGAAAAAAATTGCTATACAAAACATATTGGGGGTCTAAGTATCAGAGGCTTGAAGCCCCTCAATGAATCTCTATTGGATAAGATTAGATGGAGACTATTATTTGAGGTTACCAAGTGGACTTTGACTATCACGAATAAGTATTTGAATTGAAGAATACTGACTTTCTTGAATTTGAGTGTTGTGACTAGTGGGTCTCATATCTGGAACAATCTTCTCAAGACTAAATATTTTCTCTCTAAAGGCTTTATTTGGCAACTTGGTAATGGCTAGGACATTCACTTTTGAAAAGACCATTGGATCTCCTCTACCCCTCCCGAGTTCCATCCTATTTGCATAGCGACTAAAGCTTAGCTATCTACTAGATGTGGGATCTATCTTTGTGACTATTGGGTTCCCTTTTCACATCCCATGGAATTGAAATTCAAAGCGAGCGACTTCCTTCATCCATTGAAGTGTGTTATGGAAGAGATTCTAAGGATTCTCAACACTTTTAGATTTAATAGAAGAGACCAAGATGATATCTTGGTTTGGGCTCCATTGAAGGATGAAAACATCATGGTTAACTCTGGGTTTGAGATTTCCTTTCCTTCCCTATTGCCCATTTTTAAGTGGGACTTTATTTGGAGGACAAATACTTTGCCCAAAATCTATTTCTTTTGGTGGACCATATATTGGCATAAGACACTATTTTGGTGATGATCTTGTGAGATTGACAATGTCTGGTGCATGAGATTTCTTAAGAGTTGTCATTGATGGAAACTCAACCTATTTATCTTATCCCATATGGAGTTTGGGATGTCAGGATGTCTTGAGTAATCTTTGGTATAAGTTTGTCGGTGATACAAAGTGTACAGTTTTGGTGAGCATTTCTTATTTCTACTGATATGTTTTTGGTTTCAGTGATCAGAGTTAAGTTGATTGAGTATAAGAAGCAGATTATCACGTAATCCTATCCTTTGGTGTTCTTTCTTAAGCATGCTAGAAGGTTTGGTATTAGGTAGACCAATAAAAGAGAGTTAACTTAATTATTGGTGGTGTAACATGTGGACCAAATTCTTTGAGGTGATTCTGGTGGTTGTTGGTAAGTTTGAGGTAATTGGAACAACTTATGGGAAGTTAGTGATCATATCTTTTTGATCAAGTATGTTTCATATTTTAATCTCTTGGGTGGTTCGCCCTCTAGGCATCCCATATTGCTCGAGCTTTGGAGGCAATATTTATTCAACACTAGCTGGTGCATGTGGAAAGAGTGGAATAATAAAATCTCCAGGGAAAGAAATTATGGATTTGAGGAACTAATTAATAAAATCATATCAAATTTCAAAGAGAATATTATCTCTTTTGTGAACCAAAATCATTCTCACCCTTTTCTTCTCCTAGATTGGGTGATCGCCAAATCTGGGGATCTCGATATTCTTTCTAGCTTATTTTCCCCTCTTATTGGTTTTTGTAATGCTATTAAATGGACCCCTCTTGACACTGGTTGGATAAAGTTGAATTTTGATGAGTCTTTCCATGGTAACCTAGGTCAGGTGAGAGGGGGTGGTGTTATTAGGGATTCACATGGTGGTATGATCCTCACTTATGTGCCAAACCTTGGGGTACAAACTTCCAATGTGGCTGAAGTGGCCACTGTATTTCACGGGCTTGTTGTGGCTAGGGAGATGGGCCTTAAAAATATCATTGTTGAAGTTGACTCTCGCAACAACATTATGATGCTTAATGAGGTGGCTAAGCTAGACTAGAAGATTGCCTTTCCCATTGGCAAGTGTCACACCCTCTAGCTTTCTCTCATCCATGTTAAAGTTTTCCACGTCTGGTGCAAGGAAAATAGTGTGGCAGACAAGTTGGTCATGCTTGGCATGATGGTTAATAATTTGAAAGTTTAGTCCAACTTGTATGAAGTCCCTAGTATGGCCGAGGCCATGATTTCAAATGACATACCCATTATTGATGTGTAATCCCAACATCACCTTTTTGGTATTTTCTATTCTTTCCTTCTCCTTTCCTTGTTGGATAAGGTGGTGAGAATTTAATACTGTTGGTACTCATGACTACTACTTTAAAACCTGCCACTTTCTCAATTTGGCTTCTGGGGTTGTGATGATAGGGGGAGATTTGAACCAAGTTGAACTAAACAAATATTATGAGATAAAATAATGGTGAACTCCAGAGTAAGGTAATCCAGGGCAATTTGGACTCCTATGTGGAGGGTATGAATGGCCATGATCCTAAACTGTTTATGAACTTTGTTCAAGCCTAGGATAATGACAATATTAAGATTACTAGTGTAGCCTTTGTGGTTTTTGAGGAGACCATTGTGAAAGTGACTTGCTTGACCCTGGTTGGTTTTTTCTTCCCCAAGAAAACTAAGAGGAGTTATAACAAAGATTTCAACTGTTTCTTTGAACCTAGCAAAGGGGTCTCCAAACTCCAAAGTGGCTACAATAGAGAAGAGCTCCCTAGTATCTAGAAGGAGATTTCCCTTCTCTTAATGTAGTATTTCAACTTGGATTGTAGAAAGATGAGATTTCACCTTCAACTCTTTCTTATGTTGAATCACCTATGCCACGGGGTAACATTTAACTTTCATTATTGGTTCTTATCTTCCTTGTCTCAATCTATTTTTGAGGTTGTTATCAAGGGTAAAGCCCCATTCATTAGGGTCTTATTCATAGGTTGTATAATTTCCATTTGGCCTAAACCTCCTCGGGTGGGATCTCCACTATTGAAATTGGTTCCAACTATGACCCCAACTTATATGTTGATCTTATTATCACCTCATCCAACTCTACTAAAGTGTCTCATTTAGGCCTTGAAATGACCACTAGAAAAAACCTTGTGCACATGACTAAATTCAAAGCTATTGCTACCTCTAAAAAAGACTTTATTGAGGAACCCCATATTGAGGAACATGAGGATGTGGAAATTATTGAGGACTCAAAGTCTAACTCCATTTCATCTAATAAATCAGGTTCCTCTAAAACTATGATCTCAGATTAGTCCCCTGCCACTAATGTTAATAAATATATTAACCTTTACCCTCCTCCCACAACCCTTCCCCCCTCTACTAATACTAAGCCTCCAAGATTGATTAGGGTCCTCACCAAGACTATGAAGGACATTCTTGATGATGTACAAAGATAGGATAATTTGGACAAATGAATGTGATGATAAGGAAAAATAATAGGTTGGAGATGGTTGTTGAGGCAAAAGTTAGAGCTAATACCTAATTTGAGGATATTGATGATGGTAGAGTTTGGAAGTCTGTTATTAAATGTGTTGGCCTTATAGAGAAGTGGGATAGGGTGAATGGGATGATTGAAGACATGGATGCCCAACTCAATATGTCTGAGACTAAAATGGAGGTGGAACAAATTAAGTGTTTCTAGGAGGTCAATTTGGCCTCGAGGAATGCGGCCAACATGAATAAATCTTGTTTACATGCTATCCAAACCATACAAGGAAATTTTAATAGGAAAAGAGAGAAGAAAAGAATACGTACCGAGGCCTTTATTATGGGATTAGGCCCCATAGAGTCCCTAGTTAAAGCCACCCTTGGTTTTTCATTGGTTTCCTCCAGCTTCAGAGTTGGGTCTTGGAAAAAGGTGTCATTCTTTGATAAAGTGTTAAGTTTATGCTAGGATTGGCAGCATAAAAATTCCCCCATGTAGCTGGCAATCTCTTTGTGTCATTCTTGGGTGGTTGTGTTGGTTTTCTTTTTCTTGGTATTTTTGTTTCTACTAGTTTTCTAGTTTCTCTACCAGCTTTCAGGATGCCCTGTTAGGTTTTTGTTCAATGTTAGTGAGAGGTTTTTTTGGCTAGTTGTGCATCTCTCATGTGCTCCAAGTGTCGCTATGCATATATGTAATGGTACAAACCTATCCTTCTTTTATTAATCAAAGCACCTAGTATATTATGTTCTAGTTGTGATTAGAGATTGATTAAACATGTGTAATAAAATATACTTAAAAATGTAATTATTTAGAAGATTAATAGAATATATGAAACTTAGAACATAAATGCACTTGAAAAAAAAAAAAATTATAGAAATTGAACATAAAATTAATATTGTTATAAAAACTGTACGAGTAAAATATGAAAGATGGTGGCACTAGGCACTAGAATCCTAAGGTAGGTTGATGCAGAAGATACTATTAGGAAGCCACTAGGTTGCTACCCTTAAAATATAGAGAAAAAATGGGAGGAAACTAGCACACAAATCTAGTGTTTGAGTGTTTTATGTTGTCCAAAATCTAAAAATTTTCTTCACTATCTACTCTTTCTATTTTATGATCACCATTAATTTTCAAATATGCATCTATTCACACAAACCCTTCCCATTAATTTTGATTAATTTCTAAGTCAAAACTTGTGTTGGTGTTCCCACCTTCACAACATAAATGATAAATTATACGCCATCACATGCTCTCTTAGGAGAATAGAAAAATAAATAAAATATAATCACAGTGATTACGTCATGCACAAAAACCTTACTTTGATCTCATGTGAGGTGATAAAGACATGCTCTCATGATGTCCTAAAAATGATCAACACCATGATGGCAAAAATAATGAAGGATGTCTCAAGTACTTGAGGATAAATCCTCATATGTCTCTACTTTATACAACTATAACATTTAAATAAATGAATTGAACTTTTTTCTTAATGAATTTTTTTTAGAGAATTCAATAATAATTTCAAATACAAAAGGGATTAACATTTATATTTCTTGCACCTTTTTTGAACTATTGAAGACTTCTAGATGCTAAGAGGGTGGTGAATCAACATTTATTAAAACTTAACCAAATCAACCAATCAATTAGCATTCATTCCATTTACCACATGTGTAGAAGTAAATAACTGAAAAATAAAATAGCAATCACACATTACCGTGCCATGATTTTACACGAAAAACTCAATGAGGTAAAAACCATAGTGAGAACTATCCCACTATATGAAAAACACTGTATATTTTTTTAGGTTCAAGGCCAATGAATCTCACTTCTCCTAATATGGACTTGCAATATTGAGACCTGTGCACAAACTTAGGGAAAGATGAAGGGGACTTGCATTATTGAGATGTACAAGCTCAAGGCAAGATACAATTGAGACTTTCAGACAGCAAAGATCACTTTTTTAGGATAATAAATAAAGAATATAAGATTGCAGTATCAATATGATTAAATTTCTAAGAAGAACATCCTCTAATATTTTGATTACAGTTCATTGTTAACACACATCTAAAACTACCTTCATAACTAGTCAACTATACTTCCGCACCTTTACACTTACACAATATCACATAACACCATAATATACAAATTATCTACCTTCCTCGAAAATAATTTCATCCTTTATACACCATTCACAATCAAAACAACGTCAATTAGTTTGGCCTAATTTGATGTAATGTGTAGATATAAAGAGTTAGGCCAAAAATATTCTTCAATGTAATATAAAAGGTATAATGAGGCATGTCAAACATCACACCATATTGGAACACCTTTGTATCCATTCAAAATCACCGCCTATAGTTTCACAGTATCACATGGACCAAAACATCATAGGTTAGCTACAAGAAATAAAATTGTTAATTCTCGCTAATGAAACTAATTCGAAATATATAGACCACCAAAAACACTTTCCAATGTACCGCATAGCACTATCACACATCAACATAGATATAAGTATCAAACCACACCACCAAAATATAGAAGGTAGAGGAATGCAACATATTCCTGCAACCTATCACTATATCACTGCATAAGGCAATACATAGATCAACATAAATTTAACTCTAGATAAAATGAGAACCTAGAAAGGGAGATTTATGTAGCATTGCATCTAGCAAAATCATATTACAACTGGAAGAACTTGATGAAGCAATACACCATAATGCGGACCAAAATCTAAGCATACTCTAACAGATTGATCACCAAAAGAATCTCACTTAGTCAATACCAATTATAGACCACTAAGATCATCTACAAAGCTTGAGAAAATTCATAATACAATTAGATGTACCATCCAAATAATCGACAATCAAGTCCCACACATCCATATGAATACTAAATCAATCCTATGTAACTGCAATAACAAAACATGTATCTGTACTAGACGTATAAATTCTATGCATATATCATAAGGAGTAAGAAACCATCATATATATGTATCATGAAGCTAACTAAATGGAAACAATTTTATTTTTGAAATGATAACATATGGAAAGTATAATTTCTTTATTACTACTTTTTTTTCCTAATGCAAGTACATAACCTGTGAATTAATACATCTAAATTTGAGAATTACATACAAAAATTAGATATGAAACTAAAAAATTAAAAATATGCAAGTATAAGAAGAGTTAGGTTAACCAAAATATAATAAAGGAAGGATATGTGTTTCTATGTTTACGCATGAAAGATAGACCCATCTCTCAAATGTTGCATTGAAAGGAGTGATATCAATAGATTCAATCTCAATTTGTGTGAAAAAGAGTTGAATGCTAATTCGATTTCAATCCTTCTTATTTTTGGGTTTAATTGGATATTGAAAATAAGGAAATTGAATGCTAGATCTAGGGCTAACGATTTAAAATTGACATAAAAAATATGAACAAATAATTGCAAGCTTGATATGAAGTTATAACTATAGATCTAAATTGATGAAGACAAATGGACCCTGTGACTAGAATTTGAACCTAAAATAGAAGGACAATGGAACTTGGAGTCACTCTATCCCATCACAATGGAGCTTGGAGTGACCCTATCCTAGAATAATGGAGCTCCAAGTGATCCTATCCCTATAATGTGAGATGCTGGTAAAATTAACTATTCCAAAATCACAATCATGCTCAAATACTACCCAAGAATTTATTGTGGTAAATTCATCAGATAGAGGAGAGTGGAGTGGCCTTATCCTCAAAATTTTATTCTTGCAAAGGATGGATCTAGTTGTCTCCATCTACTCTACCTAATTATAGATTTACAACTCTTGAAGTTGTCACCTACACATAGAAAGAAGAGAAAAAGTATTGTTGATAGAGGTTTGCCTATGTAAAACCTCATGTTTCAAATTAACTCTATAATTGATATTGGAATTCAAATATAACGAAAATATCAAGCATTCCTTTTAAGGACAAAGGCTCGATATAAATTTGAGGCTTGAAATTGCAATGGGTGGTTGAACTGATCATATACCTTCAATTGTTGATGCAATAACATGATAAATGACATAAAATTTGTCATGAATTGATAATTGAAACATAGTAGAAGATGCCTTGATGTAGCTTGTTTATCTTTAGACTCAAATCAGCACTATAATAGGATTCATAGCATAGAGATAAGATGATAATGAGAGATGATGAAATGAATAAGGAGGGATGCCTTAAATAGGGATCTCAAAATAAAATAACCTTTAGCATAAATTAAATTTTTCATATTTTCACATTGGGGATAGTTTTGGATAGGGTAGGACTGACATATTATCCTCCCAAAATTCTATGCAAAATATTTTGGACAACAGGGTTTGGCATGACCTTGTATGAGGACAACAGAGCTCAGGGTCACCCTATCTCGACAAATTAGGCCCATTTTTTTAGGGATATAGGATAATATGGTCTTAATGAGATAAATGTAATTTATAAGAGAAGTTATAATGTTTACATGAGGGAAATATGTATTGAGATGTGAAATAGGGTAGGAATTATAATGAATTAAAACAATAAAGGATAAAGGGCACAACTTAAAATAAGGGCCCAAATAGTAAAGTGTTAATGTAACAAAGTGAAATAGGATTCATAATATTAAATTGAATTTTTATTTAAATCAATATATTTATTATAATGCATAGAGGAATGGGAAACACTAAAGTGAGTTCTAGGAGAGTCTAAAATTGGACACCCTAATAAAATATGTTTACAGTACTAAATGAACAAGATAAAAAAAGTGCATGAAACTTAAAATAGAAATGCACATTAGAATGATAGATCTAGAAATACAAGATAGAGTGGAACCTATGATAGGAAACAAGAGAAAACTAGTTAGGACTAGGGAACTGGGTGCTAGAGTCATGTATAAGGTTAATGTAAAATACATTGTCAAAAACATGATTAAGAGGCTATTAGGTTGTTGTCCTCAAAATTTATAGCAAACATGAGAGGACATAATGGCTAGCTCTAAAATCTTAGGGTTTTTATTGTTTGAAATGTAGAATTGTCCATAAATGTCTATTTTATCGACATCTATCTTTCTATCATCATCTAGCTTCAAATTTACACGTACAAATAAAAAGAGTGAAAAATGGTTGTTCTATGTAGGGGATTTCCTAAGTCAAACTTTGTGTTGGTGTCCCCACCTTAATAATAGTCATGATGAATGATAAACTATTGCATCCTCTCTTAGGAGTAGAGGATTATAAATAAAATAAAATAACAATGATTACCTCATGGAGAAAACACATGCTTGGATCCTATGTAAAGTAATGTATACTTTCTCTCATGAAGTCTAGTAAAATATCAATATAGCATGATGGAAACTATTATGAAAGATACTTTAAGTACTTTATGATGAATCTTCAAATATGTCTTCTTGATAGGTTTGTAACCCCACAAAATATGAATTGGATTGATTTCTTAATAGAAATATATTGCAAGAGAATTCAATTAGGCTTTTAAATATGAAAGGTAGTCACCTTTATTTGTGTCTTACACATTTCCAAAAACAACAATTTTGGAAAGGCTAGAAATAGGATGTACAACCATTAAAGGTCTGAAGTTGACATTCATTTTTTTTTTTAATTTGGAGCCAAATTGGGAGGATACTAGCATTGGATGCTAGTGTCGAACCTGTTTTGGGTGCACAAAATGCTAGGCACTAGTTAAGGTAACCCACAGATCTTATCTTAGGATAGAGACATTCAAATAAGATCAATCATAATACCCAAAATAGGTGCTAAACTAAGCATATAATTTTCAAGGGTATACCATTTAAGATACTACATATGCAATAAAAATTGGGAGAAAGTGTACAAAAAATAAAAAATTTCATAAATGAGTCGGTTAAAATTGAGGAGGAAATGAATGGAGTAGTTATATTTGGTGATGGTTGTAATGTACCCCTTTTAGCTAGTGATGTGGTGATATGTTGTTAGCCCATTTTTCCTTGGTCCAAAGGGCTAACAAGGACTTTATAGAGATTATTGAGGGATTTGCTCTAGGCATTTCTAGTTTCAAGAGAATGAGAGGTGTTTTGGGAGGGTTTCCTGATACTTACTATTTATAGTAAATCAATTGTGGCTTAGTGACTTGAAATATTTGAATCATTTTTGGATGCCAATAGTTTTGGTGCATTTAATTCTTCATCAGGTTTGCAAATTTAATGACATTATTTAATTAAGCAATTAAATTAAAAGTTCATAAAGTTAAGTTTAAATATTTAACTTTAGTGATTATTAAATGTTGGGACTAATGTTCAAAAGGAAAAATCAAAAGTTCCCTTGCATTATGGAGACATTAGGGGATATTAATATTTTATTATAACACTATTTAATCCCACATTTATGGTGTTTTGGGAAGTGTGCCCAAATGGAGTTATAAATAAGAGCTTTAAATGTTGATTGAGCTATCTTAGAAATTATGTTATCTTGGAATTGGTGATTTGTGGAGAAATTCAGGAGTCTTTTCTGGTATTTGGGAATGTAATCCCTCAAGTGTGACATTTCTTATGCCTATGAAAGACCATTTGTAAAAAAAAATAAAAAAATGGCATTGAATGAGTTGATGGGCATAGATGTTTCAGTCAGATAGTGAAGGCTCAGCTAGGAACAAGTCACAACACTTTGTTAGGTATTTGTTCTAGTTTCCTAGCATTAAAAAGTGATGTTTCAGATTGATTGGTGTCATAGAAGTAGGGTTTGAGAGTTGTACAACATTGTTGGGGGTCATACTTTGCTGGCCATATTTGTTTAGAACATACTTGCTAGTCATTTATACTATGGAGGTGCGTACTATTTGTGTTCACATTGGGGGGAGTGTTGTATAGGTCAATGAACAATGGGAGGGGTCATGTAAGACCAAATATCAACCTAAGGGAGTTCATAACACTGCAACTATTCACTAAGGTCAACATACCATTCTACATGCTACCAGTAGGGAGGTGTATAAGTGGGAAACCTAGTCCATAGTAGCAAACATATTTTGTTCATCGCAAATAAACTAAAGAGTGATGTTAAGGGGTTTGAGAAAGACCAATCAATTGTTAACATACTTAATGATCGGGACGTGGCTGAATTTGTTTAAGGTAATTTTGTGTTTCAAATCAGATTAGGGACTGCAATTTTGGGGTATGTAGAATTTGATTGTAAGTTGTAAAACTTGAACCTTTTTATTGATATTAATGACAATATAAGATGATTCAGATTGCCACTCAAATTATGTATGTTGTTGAATATGTAGCATTTTGTGCTATGATAGTAACTAGTTTAATTATCAATGATGTTGATAGTTTCTTTCGAGCTCTATTCAATTAATTAGTTGTTCAATTGGGTTAGTGTAGGATCATGGGGGGCCAAAAAGTGGTGATGTGAAAAAAATAACCTTTTCCACTCGCCTAAAAATGCAAAAATCCATTTGGACATTTTGCTTGCCTTGGGTGTCAGTACACCTTTCAATGGTAAACACCTAAGCAAATCAGATATCCCATTTTTATAGGTAATTTTAAATTAAAAAATAAATTATATATTATATAATGTCTTCGGACATGTAGTGTCATGGTATAAACACTTCGTTGGTGAGGCAACCACCAAGGTTCAAATCCTTGTTGGGCCATTACACTCGCAAGACCTTGTGCCTTCGCTGGGCCATTATGCTCGCGGATTTGAACAAGTGAAGTGTGGGGATGAGGTCCCTCATTTGTGCCCTCACTAGTTAATAGCTTTGGTTCAAAAGCGTTCACATAAAGCTGGAGGGCATGTCATGCAACGTCATTGGTCACGTTAAGTTTTTTACAAGGCATAGAAATTTTTTTTTATATAATATATAATATAATATAATATTAAATTATATATTTTATAATACGTATTATATAATATAATATAATATTATATAATATAATATAATATTATATAATATAATATAATATTATATTATATATTATATAATATATAATATATTATATAATACATAATATATAATATAATAATTTATTATATAATATATTGTTATTTTAAAATAATTTAACTATAAAAATTGGATATCCGATACAATTATATAGATTAGAGAGAGATTGGGGGAGAGAGGGGGTAGGGGGTAGGGGGAGAGATTAGGGGAGAGGGAGAGAGAGAGATTAGGGGGAGAGAGAGAGAGAGAGAGAGAGAGAGAGAGAGAGAGAGAGAGAGAGAGAGAGAGAGAGAGAGAGAGAGAGAGAGATTAGGGGAGAGGGTGAGAGAGATATTAGGGGAAATGGGGAGAGAGAGAGAAAAATATTAGGGGAGAGGGGAAGAGTGAGAGAGAGAGATTAGGGGAGAGGGAGAGAGAGAGACTAGGGGAGAGGGAGAGAGAGAGATTAGGGGAGAGAGAGAGAGAGAGAGAGAGAGAGAGAGAGAGAGAGAGAGAGAGAGAGATCAGGGGAGAGGGAGATAGAGATCAGGGTAAAGGGGGGAGAGATAAATATTAGGAGAGAGAGGGAGACAGAGAGAGATTAGGGGAGAGGGAGAGAGAGATACTAGGGGAGAGAGAGAGAGAGATTAGGGGAGAGGGGGAAAGAGAGATTACAGGAGAGGGGTCATATGACCCCTTAGGACCCATAATGACCTAATATGGTGTCATAAGGGGTCATATTGTGTCCTAAGGGGTCATATGATACAATATGACCCCTTAGGACACAATATGACCCATAACCACATAATTCAGTGTCGCAAGGGGTTATATGTGGTCTTAAGGGGACATAAGACCCAATATGACTATGTAGGATACAATATGACCCATAACAACACCGTATAGTGTCATAAAGGGTCATATTGTGTCCTAAGGGGTCATATGGTGTCTTAAGGGGTCATATGACACAATATGACCCCTTAGGACACAATATGACCCATAACGACACAATTTGGTGTCATAAGGGGTCATATGGTGTCCTATGTTGGCAATTTGGAGGAATTGATTATGTGTTGCATTGATGTTTTGTCATTGATGTCAACACTAGTTGTTTTAGCTTCTTTACCAACACCCTTCTGATCCGGGTAGGTTGTTTGGTTTCTAGTTGGATTATGATCCAGTATGCTCTGGTATGTTTGGGTTATGGAATTGGCTTATTCATGCTACTCACATTCATGTTGAGTCAATTGGTTTTGATCTGGTGATTGGATGCTATCCTATTTTCCTAGTAAGCTTAGTTTGTTGTTCCGGTGAGGGTTTGACTGACAGAGCTTTAATGAAGATCTTTGATGATATGCATAAATGGTGTTGGTGCGGCTTCTAGTAGAGATTCAAGATGATGATGGTTATCATGTTCGAGACTTGGTAGATTAGGATTTTTTTTTTTATCGTGTGTGGACCTAAATTGGATGTCAGTTTATCTAGGTTATGGACCAGCTTAATGTAACGCGTGGATTGGACCTCTCAATGTGTTTCTGAGATGTCTTATGGGTTGGATATTATTTGTTTGGTCTTAGACCGACATATTTTATAATTATGTATTTGGTTTATAGTCTAGTGGTCGACTTGATTGTTTATTGTTGAGGGTTTGCATATATATGATGTAAGATCTCATTGTAGATCATCATGGGAATGGGAGATGGATATGTAATGAGAAAATATAGTAATAATAATTCAAGCAGAGGATTTGGTCAATCATTGGATATCGAGTTGGGTTTATGTAAGAGGATTTAGTCCTCTGGTATTGATCTTAACCGGATTATAGTCTGGATTTCTTTGTAGTCAGTGAGACTCCTTTTGTGATGAGCAATGTGCTCTAGGTTGTTGGCCTTCCTACAAGTGCAGGCCCCTAAATTGTAATTCACATACTTACTGCAGAAGTATTATCTGACTATGGGTAGGCTTCCCACCATGGTTTTCCTCTTTAATGGGTTTTCCATGTACAAATCTTGGTGTCATGTGGATGGTATTTATTCTCTGATTGTTGTTTATGCTTAATTGGTTTATCTTCTATTTCGGTAATTGGTTTAAGCATTCTAGTATTAATGTTTTGGGTTCTGATATTAAAATTTTAATATCTTAAGGTTCCAATAATATGAGACAACTGATTCACCCCCCTCTTAGTTGTCTTCCAGTTATTTGAATTGTCTAACAATTGGTATCAGAGCTCTGGTCCTCTCTTCAGAAGCTTAACTATTTGAGGAAGATCCTATGGCAACTAACAGTTCAAGTTAATTTAGTTCATTTGCTACTATCTTTTTGAGATATTCCTAGGCTTGATGGAACACATTACAGAGTTTGGAAGATTCAGATGGAGACTCATCTGAGATGTCTTGGCAAGGAGATTTGAGAAATCATAGAGAATGGTATTACACCTTATAATCTGGCATCCAACAATCCTCCTCTGACAGACTTGGATAAGGATCTTGAGAATGACTGTAGAGCAAGAGAAACCCTCTTGTGTGCACTTTCTGATTAGCAAATAATGGGATTAACTATAAAATCATCTGCAAAGGCTATATGGGACAAGTTGGAGACTTTTAATGAAGGTGACACTACTGTGAAGAATTATAAACTTGATGGTTACCGGGTGAGATATAAAAACTTGAAGATGGAAGAATATTAAAGGATTACTACATTAATGGAAAGGGTAAATGAGATTGTTATGGGAATTCAATTTTGTGTTGGAAATCTGAGTGAAGATGAAATAGTTTCTAAAGTTATGAGAGCTTTACCATCCACTTACAAGATGAATGCTACTGCAATTAATGAATTGAGAACAAGGGATAATACTTCTATCAACAAAGATACCTTGGTTGGGAAATTATCTTCTTTTGAGCTTGAAGAATTTGGACCTTCTGGAGCTATGAAGTCTAAACTTTCTTTTCATGCATATGCATAATTAACCAACAATAAATATTGGAAAGCTCTATATGCAAAGGAATTGGATAATATGAAGAGAGAAGATGAAGAATTTGAGAAACTTGAAGCTCTATTTTCTAGAAGAGTACCTAAAGGATCAGTAGGAAGTAAGTATGAAGGAAAAGCACCTTTTAAATGTTTTGCATGTAATGTCCTGAAAGGAATTTTGCATCTAGATGTCCTGAAAGGAATTCAAGATTTGAAGAGAGAGCTAGAAGATCTTTTAATCCTAACCCTAGATATCAGAACATGCATAAGTACATAAAAAAGAGAGATAAATCATGCTACATAGTAGATGAGGAAGGTGTGACTGATTGTGATGATGAAATGACACCTGACTCTACTAGTGGCTCCAAAAATAGGAAGGAATGGGTGTTCCCGACTATCAAGGAAGATGTTCTAGCATTGGAAGAGAAAGTACTTGAAGAGAAGGCACTTGCTACTAAAATTGAAGATAAGGATGAATGGGTAATTGACAATGGATGTTCACATCATATGAATGGAGATAAAAGGAAGTTTATATCTTTGCAAGAATTTGATGGTGGTCTGGATAGATTTGGAGATGATAAAGTATGCATGATCAATGGAAAAGGAACTATATCATTGGATAGTAAGCACAATACTGATAATGTTTATTATGTTGAAGGTTTAAGTCATAATCTTTTGAGTGTAGGACACTTGGTGGATAAGGGATTTAAATTATAGTTCAAGAATGGAAAATAAAAAATGATTAATACATCTGGTTTGGAGTATACAAGACTAATCTAATGATGTTATCGATCTTATTCATACCGATTTGTGTGGCTCTGCTAGAGTTACTTTGCTAGGGGAGAAATTTGGGGCTTTTGAAAAGTTGAAAATCTTTAAAGCTAAAGTGGAAATTGAGATAGGATTGAAGATAAAATGTTTGAGGTCAGATCATAGTGGAGAATTCACATCTGGAGAGTTTAATAACTTTTGTGAGAGGCATGGTATTAGGAGGCAATTTTGTGCTCCTCGGATACCTCAACAAAATGGAGTTGTTAAAAGGAAGAGTAGAACTATCTTAGATGCTGCTAAAACAATGATGATGGAAGCTAGTCTACCTCATATCTACTAGAGAGAAGCAGTGAGCACAATAGTCTATACATTCAACATAGTACATATCAAAGGAGAAACTGACAAGACACCTTATGAATTATGGTTAGGCAATACACCTACGATTAAGTATTTCAGAATCTTGGGTAGTAAATGTTATATTAGGAGAGATGTTATCATTGGAAAATTTGATCCTACATGTGATGAAGGCATATTTCTTGGTTATTCTAATGAAAGTAAAGAATATAGATGTTATAACAAGATATTGCAGAGAATTGTGAAGAGTGCTAATGTCAAGGTGGATGAGATAAATAGAAGTCAAATAAGAGTTTATGAACAAGAAACGACAGTAGAAATGATCATAACTTAACCGATAACATGTTTATCAAAACATAATGTTGAACCAGTTACTCTAGTAGTATCAGAAAAATCAGTAGTAACTGAAGAACCAGGAAGAGGAACAGAGAGTTAGAATACTCCTAGGTATGAGAGATTAAATCATTCAGAAGATCAGATCATTGGGGATAAGAACAATAGAGTGATGATAAGAAGAAGACTGGAAACTAATGAGGTATGTTTAATTTCTCAAGTTGAACAGTATGTGTAATTGAAGCATGTAAAGATGAATGTTGGTTGAAAGCTATGGAAGAAGAATTAGATCAGATAGAGAAGAATAACACATGGACTTTAGTTCCCAGCCTAAAAATAAGAATGTTCTTGGAACTGAATGGGTTTTTAGGAATAAATTGAATGAAGATGGTAAAGTTGTAAGGAATAAAGCTAGATTGGTTTGTAAAGGATATTCTTAGAAGGAAGAAATTGATTATGGTGAAACTTTTGTATTTGTAGCTAGGATTGAAGCTATAAGATTATTTCTTGTCTATGCTGCACATAAAAACTACAAGGTTTATCAGATGGATGTGAAGTGTATCTTTTTGAATGGGGATCTTTATGAGGAAGTTTATATTGAGAAACCTAATGTTTTTTCACTTTCAAATAATAAAAGCATGGTTTGTAGGTTAAGGAAAGGTTTATATGGATTGAAACATGCACCTAGAGCTTGGTATGCAAGGTTAGATAAATATCTTTTGAAGCTTGGTTTTACTAAGGGTAATGCTGATAGTAATCTATATTATAAGGTCAGTGATAATGATATATTAATTATTTAATTATTTGTTGATGACATTATTTTGGGAGGTGAAGATAAGTTATGCATGGAATTTTCTAAGAATATGATGAAATAATTTGAAATGTCTATGATTGGGGAGATGAAATTTTTCTTAGGTTTGTAGATTAATCAGACTGATAAAGGTATTTTCATCTGTCAAACTAAGTATGCTAGGGAATTGTTGAAGAAATTTGGTATGGAAGACTCTAAACTAGTAAGTACTCCTATGGTTACAAGTGAGAAATTGACAAAGAAAGATGAATCTGCACCGATAAATCCTAAAAGATACAAACCTATGATTGGAGGTCTTCTATATTTGACTCAGACTAGGCTCGACACAATGAATGCTATTTATATTACATCAAGATATCAGAGTGATCCTAGAGAAAATCATGAGAGTGCCGTGAAAAGAATATTTAGATACTTGCAAGGTACATATGAATATGGTTTGTGGCACCCTAAGGATGATGACTTTACTTTATGTGCATACACATATACTGATTGGGCAAGAGATGTTGATGATCAGAAAAGTACTTCTGGTGGAACTTTCTTTCTTGGAAACAAATTGGTTTCATGGATCAACAAGAAACAATCATGTACCTCTTTATCTACTGTTGAAGCTAAGTATGTTGTTGCTGCTACTAACTCTACACAAGTTCTATGGATGAAGCAAATGGTGAAGGACACTAAAGTACATTGCATTGGACTGGTAGTTATTCATTGTGATAACTTTGCTGCTATAGACATATCAAAGAATATGGTATTTCACTCTAAGACAAAGCACATATCTAATATGTATAACTTTTTGAAGGAGAAGGTGGAAGAAAATGAGGTCATATTGGTTTATGTGGACACTAAAGAGAAGATTGCAGATATTTTCACTAAACCTTTTCCTAAATAATCATTTGAGTACCTCAGAGACAGGTTAGGGGTTTCTACCCCTCGGACATAAAACTGATTGATGCTTTTTGGCATCAGTCTGATATGCATTATCAAAGATATTATTCATTTTGGATTGATGTGGGGATACTACTACTCATGGGGAGTAGTTAGCCTTGTGATTCAGTGGTTTTTGTTTTTTCTTTGATATTTTTTGTCAGTTTTCAAGCATTGATGTCAAAGGGGGAGATATATTTATGTTTAAAATAGAGCTTTACAAAGATATCATTCGCAGGGGGAGTTTGGTCTCTGTTTCAAAACTTCATTGCTATATCTTCATTTTGGAGATTTATTTGGTATTTCTTGGTACTTAGATGTTTTTCACATCTAGTGTTGCCATCAATGCCAAAGGGGGAGATTGTTGGCCATTTGGAGGGATTGATTATGTGTTGCATTGATGTTTTGTCATTGATGTCAACACTAGTTGTTTTGGCTGTTTTACCGACACCCTTCTGATCCTAGTAGGTTGTTTGGTTTCTGATTGGATTATGATCTGGTATGATCTGATATGCTTCGGTATGTTTGAGTTATGGAATTGGCTTATTCATGCTACTCGAATTCATGTTCAGTCAGTTGGTTTTGATCTGGTAATCGAATGCTATCCTATTTTGCTAGTAATCTTGGTTTGTTGTTCCCATGAGGGTTTCATCGGTAGAGCTTTAATGAAGATCTTTGATTATATGCATAAGTGGTGTTGGTGCGGCTTCTTGTAGAGATTCAGGATGTTGATGGTGATCATGTTCAAGACTTGTGGATTGGGATAATTGCTTTAGCACACATGTGGACTTAAATTGGGTCCCGATTTATCTAGGTTATGGACCGGCTTAATGTAATATGTGGATTGGACCTCTTGATGTGTTTCTAGGATGTCTTATGGGTTGGATATTATTTGTTTGGTCTTTGGACAACATGTTTTGTAATTATGTAATTGGTTTATTGTTTGGTGGCCGACCTGATTCTTTATGGTTGAGGGTTTGTATATATATGATGTAAGATCTCATTGTAGATAATCATGGGAATGGGATATGGATATTTAATTAGCAAAAAATATAATAACCATTCAGGTAGAGGATTTGGTCAATCATTGGAGATCGATTTGGGTTTATGTAAGAGGATTTAGTCCTCCGATATTGAGCTTAACTGGATTGTAGTCTGGATTTCTTTGCAGTCAGTGAGACTCCTTTTCTGATGAGCAATGTGCTCTAGGTTGTTGGACTTCCTACAAGTACATGCCCCTCAATTATAATTCACATACTTATTGCATAAGTATTACTTGACCGTGGGTAGGATTCCTACCATGGTTTTTCCCTTTACTAGGTTTTCCATGTACAAATATTAGTGTCATGTGGATGTTATTTAATCTCTGATTGTTGTTTATTCTCAATTGGTTTATATGCTATTTTGGTAATTGGTTTCAGCATTCCAGTATTAATGTTTTGGGTTATGGTATTAAAGTTTTAATTGATTAAGGATTTGGTAATCTAAGACAACTGATTCACCCCCCCTCTTAGTTTTCTTCTGATTATTTGAACTGTCTAACAACGTAAAGGGTCATAGGACACAATATGACCCCTTAGGACACCATGGGATCCATATGGTCCAATATGGTGTCATAAGGGGTCATATGCTATCCTTAGAGGTCATATGGTATCCCATGACTCCTTAGGACACCATATGACCCCTAATGACACCATATGGTTTCATAAGGGGTCATATGACCCATAACGACATTGTATAGTGTCATAAAGGGTCAGATTGTGTCCTAAGGGGTCATATAGTGTATTAAGGGGTCATATGACACAATATGACCCCTTAGGACATAATATGACCCACAACAACACAATTTGGTGTTGTAAGGGGTCATATGGTGTCCTAAGGGGTCGCAATATGAACCCTTAGGACAACACTGGACACATAACAACACAAGATGGTGTCATATGGTATCCCATGACCCCTTAGGACACTATATGACCCCTAACGACACCATATGGTATCATAAGGGGTCATATGACCCATAAATACATCGTATAGTGTCATAAAGGGTCATGTTGTGTCCTAAGGGGTCATATGGTGTCTTAAGGGGTCATATGACACAATATGACCCTATAGGACATAATATGACCCATACCAACACAATTTAGTGTCATAAGGGGTCATATGGTGTGCTAAGGTGTCATAGGACACAATATGGCCCCTTAGAACATCATAGGACCCATAAGGACTGAATATGGTGTCATAAGGGGTCATATGTTGTCCTTAGGGAGAATATGCTATCCCATGACCACTTAGGACACCATATGACCCCTATTGACACCATATGGTGTCCTAATGGGTCATAGTATGTCATAAAGTGGTAATATTGCTTACAAAAATTTAGCACCTAAGGGGTCATATGGTGTCCTAAGGGGTCAATATGAGCCCTTCCCCCCCCCTCTCTCTCTCTCTCTCCAATCCCCCTCCCTCTCTCTCTCTCCCCCCTGTCACCTGCCTCTCCCCTAATCTCTCTCTCTCTCTCTCTCTCTCTCTCCTTCCCTCTACCCTAATCTCTCTATATCCCTCCCCCCCTCTCTCTCTCTCTCTCTCTCTCTCCCCCCAAGCTCTCTCTCTCTCTCTCTCTTCCCCCTCTCTCTCTCCCCCCTCTCTCTCCCCTAATCTCTTTCTCTCTCTCTCCCCCACTCCCCCCTCTCCCTCTCCCTAATATCATATACATATATCTATAAATTAATATATTGTATATTGTATATTAATATATTAATAAACAATAGAGTAACTATGTACAAATTTTTTTATTGAATTTATTTATTAAAATCAGATATCAGATATAATCGGATATTCGATTTTTGTTGTATAAATTTTAAATTTTTAAATTTTGGCTCAGGTTTGCTTTGGGATTCATCTTAGAAGTGATGAGCCTAGAAAGTCAACTAAAAAAACATGTTTTTCAGTATTCCTTGATTTTTTAGACTTTACATTGGTGGCTAGCGACTTTTTTTCTAGCCAAAATTGATAAAACAAAAATGGTTTTTTAAGGACGTTTTCAACTTTCCAACAATATAAGGCTTATGTTATTTCAACTTTAATAAATAATTATTATTTATTTTCTAATTGAAGTCTGACAAAATTCCTGATTGATAGATTAATTGAAAAAAACTCATTACTTTCAAACAATATAAATTTTTTTAATCCAAAACATGCGTCACATCCTATTTTTCGTCTACTATAGGAAAAAATAAAATTAAAAAAAATTCATGTTTTTGACCAAGTTAAGGTGGTCAGATGTAGGAGTTTCTGAATTTTTGAAAAGTTGTAGTAACAAATTCATAAATAATTATTCACTTTATCAAAAATTATAAAAAAATATGTGTCACATCCGGACATGATTCTTGTAGACACCCAAAATTGTCATGTCTAATTAAATAAATATTTTTATTTATTTAATTATCTAAGCCTAATTCCTCTATTAACTAAATAAATCTTTATTTATTTAATTAATTCATTTATCCTCTTCTAGCCTTATTTCACATTTAAATAAATACATTTATTTATTTAAATTATCCCTTTCCTAAATTAAATAAATATTTTATTTATTTAATTGTCCTACTTCTTCTATTAATTAAATAAATCTTTATTTATTTAATTAGTTCATTATCTTTTTCTACACATGACACATGTCATTCATCTCTTAATTCATACACTACCTACCTCTTTCATTATTTTGCTATTTCTTATACCTACCCTCTAATCCTAGCCGACCTCTCTTTTTACACCTCTCAATCTTAACCCTCCATTTCATATTGTGTCTTCTATTTAAGGAGATGCTTTCTTCATTGTCAAACCCTAATCAAACATTCTAAGGAAGAACCCTAACTACTTGATCAATTGACTACACTACAATTCTACTTGCAACCACATTCCGTTCTTTGTTGAGCTCTTGTGCATACAAAAATCTGAGAGCAAGCATATCAAACAAGATCAATGGAGATAGGAAGAATGGAGATCAAAACCCTAGTGGACATGTGATGGTATAATCTTTGTGATTTTGAGTTATTTGCATTGTCTTAGGTTATCTTCATATGTTATGGTGGATCTTTGTTCATTGTTAGGCTAGGGTTTGGTGGTTGAATCTATTTTAGTCTTTCAATATTGTTGTTATTTGTTATCCATTTTCACCATATACATTTTGGCACGCCCGGTGGGACTCTTGTCCCTTTGCATTTAACATTTTTTGCAGATTTTGCATTTTTGAAGTTGCAGATCGGACGATTTCGACGATATTTTAGGTTTTTTCCGCGTCTACGAGTGTTCGGATCGCGTTTCTGTATTTCAGAGGCGTCTGTGATATCTTGGATCGCGTCTGTGTTTTTGTCATTTTTTATTTTTTGCAGGTTTCCGAAAGTCACGTCTGTGATTCCGAATCGCGTCTGTGCATCATCTTATCGCGTCTGTAGCAGAAAGAGGCGTCTGTGTTCTTAGATCGTGTCTGTGAATCACAGAACCGCGTCTGTGTCAGACAGACACGTCTGTGTCTGGTATAACAGCGTCTGTGCATTCTGTTTTGCAAATTTTTCAAGTTTTTCGATTCGGGTTTTCAGATTTTGTACTTAGGGTTCCAGATCTGGTTTATTTTCGGCTAACCTTTGCAGATCTAGCTAACCTGGTTTGTGCAGCTTGCTTTGGAGGCAAATACGTTTTGTTGAAGGCCCCTTTTCACAAAGTCTTTTTGGGTTTTCTAAAATTTACCTAACTTGTGTGCTTACAGGAAGGGGTTATCATTTGAAACAACCCAAACTACTAACAATTTTGTTGCAGGGCCTTGGCTAGGGTTTTGTAATTTTTATTGTGTGCCTTGTTTTCATAGCTTAGCAAACACTTCAATTGGTGCACTAAAATTGAACCATTGTCTTTTGTGTCTTGAGCAATAGGCTCTTTTTGTTTATTCTTTAGAGGGCCTGTCTTCCCGTGTGGTCATTAGGACTACTAGTGAGAAGAGAACGACCCAAGTGGTAGCAAAAGAAAAGCCATCTTCTTCCAAGCCACTATAATCAAATGTATTCATGGTGAAAACTATGAATAACGTGTGCTGATTAGTTCATACCGACACTATGTCTCCCCATAAACCTGTTTGATCAAATTTATTTGATCATTTGTAGGGCGTAACCCCTACCGGCTGGGAGCCTTCTGTATTTACAGAGCTGAAAGTGCCGCATGTATGGCCACACGAGTGGATGCCCTTACTAGCACCTCATTGTTTTAGATGCCCAAATCCTTCTAGTTGTTGAGGTAGGAGGTCGGACCTCTGGTAGCGGCCCACACACATACGGTTCTTAGTAGAGATACAAAGTTCGCCATGGGGAGTTTTCATTGGGACTGATGCTTGGCTGACCCGAGAAGTGAGTGCCGAGGGTGGAGCCAGTGAGGTCAAGCATCTAAGTATCCGCTCTGAATAGCGTAGCCTCGGGGGTAAAACCCCATGTGGGATCAACAATTATTGTCCTGGCCAGCCATAAGAATTGTGCTTGACTTATGATAAACATTCAAACACTCAAAGACAAAACAGCAAAACATTGTGTCTTTTGTGTCTTCAAGTGTATGCAAAAACTTTTTACATCAAACAAACACACTTTTTGGAGTCTAAACAGTCTGCAAACATTGGGTCATCAACACTGTGTCCTCTTGTCACGAAAAATAGTCGAAAAAATCAGATTTGGTCACAACAAAACAAATTCACAGATAGGAAAGATTGCACTAAGGTTACAGAAACGCGTCTGTGTCTGTTAAAACCGCGTCTATGTCGGATAAACGCGTCTGTGAAGTACAGAATAGCGTCTGTGTTTTTATCAGCGTCTGTGTCGAACAGAGACACGTCTGTGTCTGGAAATCGCGTCTGTGAAGTATACAGGCGTGTCTGTGTCCACAATTGCAAAAAACTATTACAGTCCCAGCAAACATCAACAGGAAAATCTCAGAATCACGTCTGCGTCAAACAGAGTAGCGTCTGTGTCTTAAAACCGCGTCTATGAAGTATACAGAGGCGTCTGTGTCAGGATTTGAAAAGTTAAACACTCAAGCAAACAAAGAAAATCAGTTTCGGCATACTTGAGCTTCCTAGGTTGTCTCTTCAGGTTTCATCTAGCATTCAGCCTGTTCTAAGGTCTTACACAGTCCATCATTGCTTCATACCTCATTTTACATTCATACTTGTCTAAACTTGAGTCAAAAAGTCACTTGCTTGTCCTCACTATACTTTGTCAACACACTACATACAACAACACTTTGCTAAGTGATCCCTCATCAAGGTTTCTTACCTTTGGGTCTCATTTGGTCTTACTTAGAGTCAAGGTCAGCTTACCTCATCAAGAGAAACTATCCTCTCTTTGGAAGTCACACCTACTCTACTACTTACATACTTGGTCTTACACTTGGGACATTGCAAGTACACCTCAAGATTCATTTACACTCCATACAACTCTTGGTCTTACATACTCTTGTCATTTTCGTCTAGTCTCTCACATATTGCTAAACACCTAGTTCATGGTTGAAACCCGTCTTCAAAAATCTAGGAGAAAAGCTAAAGAAGCTCAAGGGTCCGTAAACATGAGTTCTTATGAGTATGACAACGATGTCTTCTACAATCCTGAGCACACTACATTACCAGACATGAATGTTTATAGACACAATCCAAATGTGGAAAGCGCAAACACTATACACAATGCTACACACAATGACAATGTTGACAATTCTTCAATACTTTCAGCAGACATACAAGAATCTATAATGGATCCTCAATTCAATAGATTGGTTGAAGAGATAATTAGGAGAGATCGTCAATATTTCCTAAACATGATGGCACAAAGTGGCACCAAAATACCACATGATTTTGACTTATCTCAACTTATGGAAAGTAGACCTTCACAACAAACTCAACTTAATAGTGGAGGACCAAATAATATGATGCCGGAGTCACCGTCAGTTTTGCTTCAGAAACCAGCGATCCCACATACACAAGCTCAAATATATGATACTTACACTCAAAGACCATCATGGAGGCCCTATGCTCAAACACATGCTCAAGATATGGGTCAACCAAGACAAATGGATACTCAAGGACATCCTCAAAATTTTGACACAAGGAGACCTCATGCCAAAATTGGGGGCAACACAATGGAAAATGAAAGGCCTATTGAATATGGTTTATATACACAAAGCAGATATGGAGTCCCTCAACATGAAGTTATACCAAGTGCTCCATACATATCGCAACAATATAGACCTCCATATGGACATGTTTACGATCAGTATCATCCATACATGCAACAAGCTCCTCCTCAAATGGGTGTTTCAAACATGGGATATGCTACAAGAAATCCATCTCCTCCCAAAAATAATTTGGAGCAACAAATTAGAGATCTACAAAAGAAAGTGGAAGACATGGGCACATCAAAGCCCACATATACTATGAGAGATATATGCCCTTATCCATTTGATAAGAGCATTCCAATGCCTCCATTTCCTCCACACTTTGTAACGCCGAAATTTGACAAATATAGGGGGAGAGGAGACCCCAAGGCACACATAAGACAATTCTTCACAGCTTGTATTGAGGTAGCAGCAGAAGAAACATACTTAATGAGGTTGTTCCCACAGAGCTTAGGTGACCAAGCTATGGAATGGTTTTCTCAATTACCTCCCGGTATTAAATCATGGGGCGACTTGGCAGAGGCATTCATTCAACATTTCTCTTACAACATTGAAACAGATGTCTCAGTTACTACCTTGTGCAATACGAAACAAAAAGAAGGAGAATCTTTTGCGTCATTTTTACAAAGATGGAGAAACTTAGCTAGCAGATGCTCTTGTGAGATCCCGCAAAAACAAATGGTGGAAATGTTCACACAAAACGTTAACAAGGCTATTGGCTATGATCTCAGAAAAGCTTGTTTGTCTACATTTAAGGATGTCATTGAAAAGGGCCTAGCAACAGAAAAAGTCTTGATTGAACAAGGAGTTATCAAGCTATTCAAAGAAAACAAAGAGGACTTCAAAGGAAAGGACAAACCAAAATTTTGGAACAAGAATAAGAACACAGTTAATGATGGTGTTGTTGATGCCAACACAGTGAGACCAAAGTTCGTCTTTTCTGGATCAAGTTCTACCAACAATCAAGTGAACAATCAAACGGCTGCTAAACCATGAAGGAAATATACTCCATTGGGAGAACCACTTGAATCAGTATCCAAAAAGCTTGTAGCAAACAAAGTGATCACGGTCCCAGACTTTCCTCCATATGAACCAAAGGTCAAACCGAATTGGTGGAATGATGATGAATTTTGCGAATTTCATAAGAGCAAGGGTCATAAGACAAGTAATTGCCATCGATTGAAAAACATTGTACAAGATCTCATTGACAGAGGAGATATTGAGATTGAGGGGCATTCATCTAACCAAGAGCATGAGGTGTTTAAGGAACCATTCCCAAAACATGACAAGGGAAAAGGCAAAGTCACAGATGATCAAGCCAATTACACTAGAGCATCTTACAATTATGATTCTACCATCAATCACATCTCAATGGACAATCATATTTCTACCATTACTATCAAAAGCAAAAATCCTGAGAATCCTCCTCAAAGACCCAAAATTGTCCTAAAAGGTGTGGGATCTTCATCCACATCTACCTCCGAATGTCATGTTACAACCCGTCGAGGTAAGATCACATTGCCAGGTACCTCTACTAAGAATACCAATCTTCCGTCAACTAAGCCTGAGTACGACCTTGTAGAGCAATTAGGGAAAACACCCGCACTCATCTCTATTCTTGAGCTCTTACGCATATCTCCTGCACATAAAGCTGTCCTTGACAAAACCTTGAGAGATACTGCTGTCCCCACTGATCTAAACGTGGACCAGTTTCAAGCCATGGTGGGATATTTATCCGTTCCACACTCCCTCACATTCACAGAAGCCGATGACGCCTCCATAAGTCAGCCTCATAATGCACCTCTACATATTGAAGCCTTCATACATAAACACCGAATAAAATGAGTCCTGATAGATGGAGGAGCAGGTCTTAATATTTGTACATTGAGCACCATCAGACAATTGGGATATTCTGACAAAGCTGTAAATTCTACAAACCAAATCACTATTAAGGCTTATGATGATGAAGAGCGTTTGTCCAAGGGCATGGTCATCTTACCACTAAGAATAGGGCCAATCATGAAGGACGTGGTTTGTCAAGTCCTGGATCTAGACCTCACGTATAACATATTGCTAGGACATCCATGGATTCATGAAATGAGGGCAGTCCCATCAACATACCATCAGTGCATAAAGTTTCCTCATAATGGAGTCGAGGTAACGGTCAATGGTGATCCAAATCCATTCATATATTGCAATAACTTGAGATCACATACTGAGACTATCATTCCTAGCAATCGTGAGGCTACTCCTTCTTCAGCATATATTGATCCTGAGTCATTAAGGCCCTCGACATCCAAACAAGGTGAACTTAGAGCCAAGTTTCAAGACAAAGGCATGGGAGAATACACTCTGAATCAAACAATGTTCTTACGACAAGTCATGACCTCTCCCAAGGAATATGGGAGGCCACATCCTAATAAGCAAATCTCCATCATGCTACTCAAATGGGATCCTACAGTCTTTCAAAAATGGGGCGAACTAGAGGAAGAAAATTTATATAAAATGCTATACAAGGACGCTGAAGAGGATACACATGATCAAATTATAATACCCTGTGAGAACTATGGCAAAGGTTTTAAAATTCTACAAAGATTTGGGTATGATGGAAAAAGTCCTCTCGGACTATGCAAAGAAGGTGTCATGGAGCCTTTACAACCTGAGCTAACTACACGAAGGGAACGCTCCAAGGGGCTTGGTTTTCTAAATCCCAAGATTCACAATAAAAGAACAAAACAGATATGGCGAGTCAAAGTGGCTGAAGTCCAACAAGAAGATGACTATTCTACAGATTCCAACGAATGGGAATGGGGTTCAGACAAATCCTCCAGCGACTATGAGCTCAACGAGACATTTAGAGAGCCAGAGGAACCCACAGAGGAGGAGGAGTTTTACAAGAAATTCAGAGTCGGTCAAGAACCGACCCATAAGGATCCCGCACAAGCTTCGTTTCAAGGCTCTAGGTCAGGATCACATAGGATGAGGACACCTGTCCCTAAGGGTGCTACTAGTGATGATAATTTGGACTCACTCACGATCGACACTGATGAGGAGAATGCCATTGACGACCTTGATGACTACCTTGACATACCTGAATATAACCACATCTTCACTATTAGCCTTGCGGACTCTAAAAACACTAAAGACCTTCCCCTCGTTCACCCCCAACTCATTGACTGGGATCAGGATGGACCACCACAGTTTGATACATTTCAAAATGACGAAGCTATTGTTGATTATCTTGGCATTCGCGATGATCTTCCTCTTGGAGACCATAAAGCAGGATATGCCATAGAGCTTAATAACATGGCATACTTTGGTGAGGGTGTCGGGCCTTCTAGTCGCAAAAATGTGAAAATAAAAACAAAACAAGGGTCTTATGGTGAAAACCACACTGTGGCGCTCTTTGACTCTAAAAAAGTAAAAAGAAAGGACGTATCTGAGGGTGAAAACCTCTCTGAGGCGCCCGAAGATGGAAGGCTTGACATTCTCCCAGCATCATACGAGGAAAAATCATCCATGTTGGTAGAGGAGACTATAAAGACAAACATTGGTACAGCAGAGGTTCCACACAACATATTTTTGGCTCAATCATTGACAGAGGCTGAGAAAGAAAGGTTCATAAGCTTCTTTAAGGAACGACAAGTCAACTTTGCATGGTCTTATGCTGATATGCCTGGACTAGACCCCGACTTAGTAATGCATCATTTAACAGTCAAACCGGGGGCAAAACCAGTAAAACAGAAATTGAGGAAAATGCATCCACAGGTGGCATTATTAGTCAAGGCAGAGCTGGAGAAATTACTAGATGTCGGATTCATACGCCCAATTGATTATCCTGAATGGATTTCCAATTTAGTACCTGTCAGCAAACCAGATCGCAGCATCTGAATATGTACAGACTTCAGGGATATCAACAAGGCTTGTCCGAAGGACGATTTCCCATTACCAAACATTGATTTAATTGTTGATCTCACAGCAGGCCATGAGATGTTATCTTTAATGGACGGATTTTCTGGATATAATCAGATCAAGATTGCACCTGAAGATCAACATAAAATATCATTCACTTGTCCATGGGGAACCTTCTGTTGGAATGTCATGCCCTTTGGGCTAAAAAATGCAGGTGCCACATATCAACGAGCTATGACTACTATCTTCCATGATCTCATGCATGTAACGGTGGAAGATTATGTTGACGACCTTTTGGTTAAATCAATAGACAGAAATACACACTTGGACATACTTTCAGTTGCCTTTGATAGGCTGGAAAAATACAAGGTAAGATTAAACCCAAAGAAATGTGTCTTTGGAGTAACCTCCGGGAAGCTCCTAGGATTCATTGTGTCTAAAAGAGGAATAGAAGCTGATCCAGCAAAAGTCAAGGCTATCTTGGACATGCCGCCACCCAAGAATATCAGTCAACTTCAGTCTTTACAAGGGAGATTCCAGTCCATACGAAGATTCATAGCACAACTTGCAGATAAGTGCAATCCTTTCCAGCACCTGCTACACAAAAACATTAAGTTCAAATGGGATGAGAACTGTTAACAGGCTTTTCAGGCACTTAAAGACTATCTTTTGAACCCGCCAGTTTTGATGCCACCAATTCAAGATCAACCATTGCTACTTTACATATCAGCTACTCCAACAACACTGGGGGCACTCCTAGCACAACAAATACCTGACGGCAAGGAAAAAGTAGTCTACTATATCAGTCGCACATTGGTGGGATATGAGCTAAACTACACACCAATTGAGCGTGCATGTCTCACTGTGGTCTTCGCTTCACAAAAATTACGACATTACATGCTTACTCACAAGACCAAGTTGATTGCCAGAATTGATCCACTAAAATATCTTCTCAACAAAGCTACACTTACTGGGCGGCTGGCCAAGTGGGTAATGATTTTGAGTGAATTCGACATTGAATACGTGGACAGAAAAGCAATCAAAGGACAAGCCATCGTAGATCAACTGGCAGATGCTCCCATGATAGATGATGTTCCTCTACAGTCAGAATTTCCAGATGAGTCCATTCTAACAATATCACCTGCAAAGCCATGGCAACTATACTTTGATGGCTCATACACACAGCATGGGGCAGGAGCGGGTATACTCTTTATAACTCCCCAAGGTGATTCTATACCAAAGTCATACCGCTTCTCATTTCCTTGCACCAACAATATAGCAGAATACGAGGCATTAACAACTGGGTTAAGAATTGCAGTTCAGTGGAAGATCCAAGAACTTCATGTTTTTGGGGATTCTCAACTTGTCATCCGTCAAGCAACTGATGATTATCAAACAAAAGATGAAAAGCTAATGCCTTACAAACAACTGGTAGATGATCTG
Organism: Cryptomeria japonica; assembly: GCF_030272615.1. NCBI lineage: Eukaryota > Viridiplantae > Streptophyta > Pinopsida > Cupressales > Cupressaceae > Cryptomeria > Cryptomeria japonica. The sequence continues at coordinate 315,256,229 of NC_081405.1, read as the reverse complement.
AAACAACACTTTGCAAAGATAGAGTTTGAGCAGATACCAAGAGAACTGAATCGTGCTGCTGATGCCATGGCTACAATTGCTTCGCTCATTGATCTACCGCAAAATGAGACTCGTTATGAGTTCCTGGTTGACAACCTGCTGATTCCGTCATATGAGATCACTCCTACGGAAATGATATGTGTTGTTGGTCCTGAATCCTAGTTATATGGTTCCATATTCACATAACTTCACGACAATATCTTACCTCCCGATCTATCGAACAACCAACGCCGTACTTTCATTCGCCAATCCTCCCGATACGTTATCCTAGCTGATATTCTATACCGACGAGGTCTAGATGGCACCCTCCTTAGATGTTTAGAGAGTGACGAAGCTCAAATTGCGTTACGAGAAGTGCACGAAGGGATATGTGGTCCGCATACTAGTGGTCCTACCTTGGCCAAGAGACTCATCAGGACTGGATACTACTGGCCTACTATGGAAAAAGATGCATATCAGTTTGTCAAGAAGTGTAAGTAGTGTCAAATTCATGGAGACCTTATACATGCACCAGCACAGGAACTACAGCCACTTGCATCTCCTTGGCCCTTTTGTCAGTGGGGACTCGATCTCATAGGCAAGATTCACCCTCCTTCTTCCAACGGACATAAATTCATTATCACAGCCACAGAGTATTTCACAAAGTGGATTGAAGCCGTGCCTCTCACACAAGTTACTGGGAAACAAATTGCTACTTTCATCCTGAACTACATCATTTGCCGATACGGGATCCCTACTTCCATTATCACCGATAACGGACGTCCTTTCAAGAACCAGGATGTTCGTGAACTCTGTGAGCGCTTCCATATCTCTCACCGTTTCTCCACACCATACTACCCCCAAGGTAATGGCCAAGCTGAGGCGTCTAACAAAACAATTCTCAAAATCCTTAAAAAGACAGTCGACGACGCTGGCTGTAACTGGCATGTCCAACTCAATCTAGCACTTTGGGCCTATCGTACCAGTGTCCGCACACCTACAGGAGCTACACCCTACTCACTTGTCTACGGTGCTGAAGCCATCTTGCCTATTGAGGTCGAGTTACCTTCTTTACGGGTCTCCTTGAGAAACATAATCAACGATGAAGACTACAGGGTATCTCGCTTACAAGAATTAGAACTGCTGGAGGAACGACGACACACTGCTTTTAATCATCTCAAGGCTTACCAACAACGAATGAGTCGCAGTTATAATCATAAGGTCAAGCCTCGCACATTTGAGGTAGGTGACTTAGTCCTCAGAGAGAACCCCAAGAATCAGCAAGATAGAGAAAAGAAGGGCAAATTTGAACCCAACTGGCTTGGTCCTTACATCATCACAGCAGCATATGGATCTGGGGCATATCAGCTCTCAACTACAGAAGGTGAACCCTTGGAGGATCCTATCAACAGCATGCACCTTCGCAGGTTCTACACATAGCTTTTCAGAGCATCCTAATTCAAAAATACAAAAAAATCAAAAAATTTCAACAATACAAAAAAAAATTATAAAACGCAAAAAAATCGTTACTTGGTGAAAACCTGGCAAACAGGTGCCTTGTGACAACAAAAAAATTGAAAAATTGAAAAAAGTAAAGAGAAATAATTTCGTCCAAAGGTGAAAACCACTTCCGTGGCGCCCTGGGCAAGTACCATGGTGAAAACTGGGTCACCAGCGCCATGCGTAGGGACTTTGCTCCTCCCTCCTTCAGGATTCTCTTTCATCCTTTCACTTCGCACACACTCACAACCTATTCATTCATAATAAACTTACCCATTCCCATCATGGCTTGTTATTGATCTACCTAAGATTGGTTAGCCATCCATAACCCTCCCCTTTCACTCCCTTTTCCATCCATAATAAATCAGACCCTATCGGTGACTACGGCCAATTCCTACGTCTAGTGACGGGTGTGGAACTGAGAACATCACATGTTTCGAGGAGTGCAGTTTCTTCCAGCTTCCTTCAAGTCTATTCGCGCACAATCCGCAATAAAGCAACATCTGCATCGCCAGTCCACAATAAAGTTCCATCTTCTCCACAATAAAGTATCAGTTTCATGGATTCAGTCAGTTTCAGATGAGACACAACAGCAACAATGAGCTTCTACAAAATTAAATCTTTCAACAGACTCGGACAACATTATGGTTCAGTGCTATCTATCCTTTTTGTGAAAGTGAACATTGTGACCACAATCGAATAAGACTTAAACAAGTGACAAGAGACACTAAACTTGAGGACTACAGTGGATGTTGGTGTCGAGTCTTGGTTTTCTTTTGATTTCATCTTTTTTGGTGACATGTCTTTTAGCTTTTCCAGGATGTCTTTGACTAGAGATTCTATCTCCAGGATGTCTTTGACTAGAAAGGCGAGGATGGGGTATCGTCACCTATTTGCATTTGCTATCTGTGGATTGTCTTTTAGTAATGCTATGACTTGTCCAAGGATATGCGGACACTGTGAGTCTAGTATGAATTGGGGCATTCCTTGTTTGTGACTGTCTTATCTCCATGCAAACAGGTACAATGACTTTCTGGGCCAAAAAAATGCCTCGATTGTCATAACCTATTTTGCCATAATAAAGCTCAATGATGATAACGCACAAGAAGCTCTTTCACGTTCATATCTTCTGTCTTCCATCCCCCTTTCTTGATTGACTTCCATTGTCCTTCTCGAGTCTGCGTAGCCCGCTATCACATGACTGAGTATAATGACACACCAAAAACATTTGCATTTCATATAGTTACACCTACATTACCACATATAAGCATTTCATACATACATATAGATATCATAATTGCATCACATCCTGCATACAACACATGTTAGCACATCTCACATTTTCATTATGTAAATAATCATTTGCATTATCATATTCATTTGCATCACATACATTCACATTTGCATCATGCATCACATATACAACATAAAAGAACAAAAATATATTGCATTGCATCATATAAGCATCCATATCATAAAACATGCATCACATAAGAACATCTCATCACATAAGGTACACATGCATATAGCTTCCGCAAAGATGAATCATCTCATATATATAATCAAATGTGTCATGATACAATGATGTCAAAAGAATCATATGGCTACAAAAGAATCACCCGCAGGTGTCTACAATACAATAATGGTACATATACTGATACAATGGGAGCCCACTATAGCTATGAGGAACTCCCTCCCTCAGAGCCACCTCACCTTGACAGAGTCTGAGCTATAGATGGACCTGCCCCAGGATCCCCCTGTCTCTCTGGTGGTGGTGGAGGCCCCATGACTCCACCGCTGGATGCCTGTCTCCTGCGGCTCCCTCCCGTAGCCGTCGCTGTGCGAGACGATCTCTGGAAGCTCCTAGCCCGCTGATCTGCTGGCACGGCTGCATAGTATAGATCCCTCCAGTAGGCGATCTCCTCTCCGGCTTGCAAAACATATGCGTAGCCTGCCCCTGCATCCTCTGCTGCCCGCCTACCTGCCCTCAGAGCTGTCTCGGCCTCTGTGTATCTCTGGATGGCCTGATCCCTCTCCCGCTCTGTGTCTCGAACCCTGATCCTGAGGTGGTTCCTCTCTCGAACCAAATCCTCAATCTCATCTGCTTGGCCCTGGCAGATCTCCCGCAGCCTAAGCACCTTATCCTCCTCAGAGTCTCCGCTCTCCGCCTCTGCCTGCACTTGTCCCTGTTCCTGTATAGGTACCTGTGGCTGTACCTGTCTCTGTCCCTCTGGCTGCACCTGTCTCTGTCCCTCTCTGGGACCCTGTGCTGCTGGCACCTGTAGGGGCAGTCCACCCCGTCCTCTCACCACTGGAGCTGCTCTCTCCTGTCCTCCCTCCCTCTGAGGTGCTACCCGTCTCTCTCCCACCACTCCCCTCCGCCTCCGCCGGCCCCTACCTCCATCCCCTCCTCCATCATCATCTTCTCCTCCACCCTCTCCATCCACTGGCTCTGCTGGATCTGTCAATCTAGGAAATGGATGCTCTGCCCAGTACGCAGAGTACTCTGCGTCCATCCCTGCATCATCTACCTCTGGCCACATGTCCCATGGCATCGGCATCATCTCCGCTAGCTACATAACTGCTTGATCATATGATAGCAGTGGGCCAAACTGCACCTGATCTCTGACCGTACGGGCATACATGCCCGAGCCTCGCGGCATCCTCTGAATCCTGCCATATTGCCTGCATACCCTGTCCACCAGCTGCCTCTCTAATATATAGGGCGTCCGCCCAATCAGGTACCTACTCCGGAAGGTGTAGGGCAGCTCCAAGGCATCGTCCTCCCACTCCTCGCACCCCAGGTACGGCCTCCAGATCACCATGTCAATGTCATCTATCACCCGCCGCCAATGCTCTAACCTGCCAATCCGCGGCTGCGAGGTGATCATGTCATATAAATGAACAAAACTCTGTCCCTGTCCTTTGCCTCTGAAATGAATTGGCCGTGTGATGGGAAGGTGCTCATAGGCCCACACCTGCAAGAGAGTCACACCGCAGCCCAAACCCACTGATCCGTGGTATACAAACTGATGCAGCTCATAATACAAATGTGCTAGGACACATGGCCCCCATGCATACCTAGTGTGCTCTGCCATCAGCGTCTCCAATGCCCCTCCCCAACCCACCGCCAATCCTCGTGTGGCCCTGTCTGGACACAAATATCCACTGATGACTCCCCCAACAACTGCCGGCAATGCTAATCCTGTGGCAGTCATGGTGTCCCAGGCTACATGACCTGCTCGCATCTCCAACTCAGGATCCTGAAAAACCCGTCTCAATGCCTCCCTGTCACCGTCACGGTCGTAGGGAATCAACTCTCCATCAATGGGAACATGCAGAATCCTATATACATCCTCCAATGTCACTGTCATCTCACCCATCGACAGGTGAAACGTGCATGTCTCTGAGTGCCATCTCTCGGCCAACGCAGTCAGCAACCCCATGTTTGCCTGAAACTCGGGCACATAGAGCATATGTGTGAGACCCATCTCCTCAATGGAAATCATGTCCTGAATAGACAACTCTGGTCGCAGTCTCTGAGTCGACGGGAACCTCTCCCGTGACTCCAACATCGGCAAATACTCCTGCAGTCAAGCAACTCAATCATGTCAGTTATCGTGGCATTCACTATTTATCACAAAATGCTACTTGCTACCTAAATGCATCTGGTTATCTACCCTAGTGACACTCACTGTTCATCACAAAGTGTTGCTATTTATCCTAGTAGTGCTCACTGTTCATCACAAAGTACTACGTGTGTGACATTCCCTGTTCATCACAAAGTGTCACTCACATTCGCACTCCCTGTTCATCACAAAGTGCTGTCTATCCTGGTGCTCCCTGTTCATCACAAAGTGCCTTGATATATCCTAATCTTTCTAAAGGACCTGCTTGAGTGTATCCTCTCAGCAGTTTATCCAATCGACAGCGTATGTTCATCACAGAACTGCCGATTTGACCTAAAAGACTAAAACCATGCATTTAAACACACAAACGCACTTTTTCAACACACACGCGCTTTTAACTCATAAACGCGCTTACAGACTGCATACACGTGCCTCTGCAACACAGACGCGTTTTCTGAACACAAACGTGCCTATACCATGCACAAACGCGACCAGGGAACACAGACGTCCCTGCATGACATAAACGCTATTAAAAAAGCACAGACGCTGCTACATTTCATAAACGCATCCGCAATCAACACATACGCGGTTCCAGGCACAGACGCGTCTGGACCCGACACAGATGCGCCTGTTGGACACAAACGCGCCTGGCGCTGACACAGACGCGGTTGCGCATTTTTGCACTTTTAAACTATCCTATTCCTAGCGCATTTATTGCTCCTAAACATGCATTTATGACAAAACTCGAAATGCGTGAAAGTACGAGGAGGTTTTCGGGTACTTACCGGCTCTCCTGCATCGGCTGGTCACTGGAATCGGCGAACACGGTCAAATCTATGAATGAATGCCATCACTGCTGACTGTTGCTGCTCTTTTCTTGCTCTGCACTGTGATCTTCTATGGGTGTGGATGACAATGAGGATGTCTTTTTCCCGTGGCCTATCTTATAGCCTAGCCTAGCCCTCGTCTTCGTTTCCTGAGTCAGTCTTTCTCATCCCGTGACTCTGTCACTCTCTTCGCTCAACCCATTCTATCCCATCTTTCTTATCGAGAGATTGTCTGCAATCTTTTCAGACATTTTCATCCAATCTCTCGAGGGGGCATATAATTCCCATCTTGGAGCAACTTTGTATCAGTTCATCTTATCTTCTTTGAAACAACGCGACAAGCCGCATTGTCTCAAAGAGGGGCAAAATGTAGACACCCAAAATTGTCATGTCTAATTAAATAAATATTTTTATTTATTTAATTATCTAAGCCTAATTCCTCTATTAACTAAATAAATCTTTATTTATTTAATTAATTCATTTATCCTCTTCTAGCCTTATTTCACATTTAAATAAATACATTTATTTATTTAAATTATCCCTTTCCTAAATTAAATAAATATTTTATTTATTTAATTGTCCTACTTCTTCTATTAATTAAATAAATCTTTATTTATTTAATTAGTTCATTATCTTTTTCTACACATGACACATGTCATTCATCTCTTAATTCATACACTACCTACCTCTTTCATTATTTTGCTATTTCTTATACCTACCCTCTAATCCTAGCCGACCTCTCTTTTTACACCTCTCAATCTTAACCCTCCATTTCATATTGTGTCTTCTATTTAAGGAGATGATTTCTTCATTGTCAAACCCTAATCAAACATTCTAAGGAAGAACCCTAACTACTTGATCAATTGACTACACTACAATTCTACTTGCAACCACATTCCGTTCTTTGTTGAGCTCTTGTGCATACAAAAATCTGAGAGCAAGCATATCAAACAAGATCAATGGAGATAGGAAGAATGGAGATCAAAACCCTAGTGGACATGTGATGGTATAATCTTTGTGATTTTGAGTTATTTGCATTGTCTTAGGTTATCTTCATATGTTATGGTGGATCTTTGTTCATTGTTAGGCTAGGGTTTGGTGGTTGAATCTATTTTAGTCTTTCAATATTGTTGTTATTTGTTATCCATTTTCACCATATACAATTCTAATAATTTTTTTATAAATATTATAAAAACATATTATGATTTGATTATGATTAGGGTGCTCAGACATACATCTACTTCTTATGTTTTTCCTAAAATTTAAGTACCACTGCATTGAAATTTTAAATTTTCATCAAATAGGATTTTTTTTTTCCAAAAAAACAACTAGTATCTTAGAAACTAGATTCAATTTTCTATAGATTCTCTTCTTACATATTTTAAAAATAATGTTCATAACTTATTCAAATTTTCATCTCAATTTGCATAACTCTGAGTTTCTGAAACTTCATTGCCACTTAAGGGTTGTTTTGGCACACCATGATCCTGCACATACCCAATTGTTTGAAAAAATGATGAATGACATAAAGAGACCCAAAAACACTAAATGCACCAGGTTCAACTAAACCACATTTTATTCTCAACAAGTGGAAAAGGAAAAAAAAATCAGTCACTTTGATTTCTAAATTAGAGCAACCTATTATAGTGGTATTAGAGCTACAATTTCTGTCATCCTATGAGGGTTAATGAGTGATAGATAAAGAAGGTATTATCCACGTGAGTTGAGAAGAATATGGCAACCACCACCAATTCCTGAAGGTGAAACTGTGTTTAGTATTTTGGACATCAATCAAGGTTCATCTTCACAACTGGATGACCCATTCGTAGTAGAAAATATGGGTGATAGGGATGATGAAAGAATAAAACCAAGTACTAGGGATATTCTTAATGATTTGGCTATTGGAGTGCAAGAGATTTAGATGCCATGACAATGAATGGTAGCTCATATGAATTATCATTTAGCATTAATGAATGGTGGAAACAACTAGAATCGGGGTAATTTAAACTGAGGTGGACAAGAGAATGATGTGAACAATGGAAATTATAGGAAAAATTGCAATGATGTTGGCTCGGTAAATAATGGGTTTGCACGAAAACATAATAGAGTGTGGTCAGCAAGCAATAGGCCTCTTATGCCTCACTTTCCACCAAGAGAGAATGATCAAAATAATGGCCCCACTCAATAGGAGATATAGGATCAAACTTTGCATGATTGGAGGAACTTTGGGTTAGATTTTTAGGCTGAAATGTCAATCAAAGATTACATGGATGTTAGAATGAGAAATTTCTCTTTTAGGGGTAGCAGACAACAACATTATGAATGCAAGAAGAAAATAGGACAGCTCACTATACATTTCTTTGATGGTATAGGAAAGACTACAACAAGGGCTTGGTTTCAAAAACTTGACACATATTTTCATCTTAACCCAATGTCGGAGGAAGATGCTATCAAATATGAATCTTTACACTTAGATGCAAACACTCATGAGTGGTGGCACCATGGCATGGTGACCTTGGGTGATGCACAAATTGTCACTTACATAGAGTTCAAAAAGAAACTAATCGAGAGATTTGAAACTAAGGACCCTAAGTTGCATTTTAAGGAGCTTGCACAACTTAGACAATGGGGATCAATTAATGCATATGTTGCTGAATTTTAGAGATTAGCAGTTTTGGTGATTGATATTTTAGAGAGGAGGATTTTAGTCTTTTTTGTGTATGGTCTTTTAGATCCATTGCAAGGTTGGTTCAAGGGTCATGATATTTTGACTTTACAGGAGGCTACTAAAAAGGCTAGAGACTTGGCACCTTCAACCTATAAAAGTAAATTTCAGCCTAAGGAATCCCATTATAGGAAAGACAAAGATAAGAAACCACTACAAAAAGACATGCAACATTCACCTAAGTATAATTAAAAACTAGATAATGATCAATTGAATGAGCTTAGGAGGAAAAAATTGTGTTTTCATTATAGGGATACATGGGACTCTTCACATAAGTGTCCTCTTAAGGCCAAGGCCAAGAAGATTGAGTACTTTTGAGTAGACGATATAGCTTCAAAAAGTTTACCAAATTCATTAGCTTCTAGTAACAGTGATGGTGGTTCAATAACTAGAAGGAATTGTAGTGATGATAGGGTGTTAGCACCTTTGACAGGTGTAAATCTTTTCAATTTTCTATTCAATGAGAAAGATATATAATGTTATTGTATCTTTCATGTAATTGTTGATTCACTATATATTAAATCTGATTATTATATTGTATGTTGTAGATGGAGAGAGCATTTATGAATTTTGATGATCTTCCAACATTCACCGATCGATATATATACATGTAAATAAAGGAGATCAAGCAATACCTTGACCGGTCATGTCTATTAGACATGAACGATCAAGATATTACTTGATTGCACCTCTTCAAACCATAATCGTGTTAACCAATACCAATCTGTGTGTATGCAATTAACAAATAAAACTGATACTAATCGGTATTATGTGCATTATGATTTGTAACCGATGTTCTGATTGATTGAAAAATAGGTTTTAAGGACCCAAAACCATTACAACATAGTTACATAGAAAGCTGAGAAAAAAGAGTCCACATACAGAGCGACTAGTAAAAAAACCAGCAAACAAAAAAAACAGCTAAACAACAAGAAACAACAAAGAACCCAAGGAGACACTACATAGTAATTTTCTTCAGCAGATCCTCTACCTTAGTCACCAGCTCATCATAGGTCACCCCAACTACTTTTAGCTCTTCCAGGTCCTTATTCACTTTCTTTTCCTTCCTCTTTCCACAGGTGTAGGTTTTGGGACCTTGGGCTTCCCCCGTTCCTTTTGCATCTAGGTCAATTTCCTGGGTTTCCTTTTCATCATCAAGCTTGCTGATGAGGGTATGGGTGTCGTTGGCTGAGATTTTCAGAATGCTGAGACTCTGCTCCACAATGTTCTTGAGGCACTCCTCTATCTTGTCCACTTTGGCAACTGTATCTGAGAGCTTCTTTTCACTAGTTTCCTCCAGGGTTTTTCTATCCTGTATCTCCTTTTCAATTTTCTCAAACTAGGGATTAAAGGCATCTCTGATGTCTTCCACTTTGGAAATTGTGTTCTTCAGATCTTCGATATAATTGGCCATAGTGTTCCCCTCTCCAATGTTAATGGTCTCCAGGATCATGACTCTGTTGCAGAGTTTTTTGTATTCATCCGCAATATTCTTATTCCCATCAATAAGCCATTCAATGGTTTTCATAAAACCCTTCAAGGCCTCGGGGTGAGGACCAGGAGAAGGAGTAACTTTACCAGGGGTTATTTGTTCATCTTTAGCGATATGGAGGGAAAAAATAGTATCGACGACCTTGAGGGTCTCCTCCATAGTCTCCATCTCCAGGCTTTGTTCAGCTTCCAAGGTTCTTGTTTGCTTGTCCTCTTTCGGTTTCTTGCCGGTCTCCTCTGGATCTTTGCCAGTCTCCTTTTTTTTCTTTTGCTTCTTCCTGGGTTGGACTTTGTTCTTACTTTTTTCCTTCAGCACTCCCTTAGGGTTCTTCTTCTCCTCAGGGAAATCAGAGTCCTCTTCTTCCAAAGAAATACTAATCAAGGGTTTGCTTTGGGGTTTTTTGCTCTTAGAAGAAGAGGGTTTTGATTTCCTCTTCTTGCTCCTCTCATACTCTGAGTCATTTGAGCTTTCCTCATTATCAGTCGAGGAATCATTATCTGAATCCTCCTCCTCCGAGAAATCAGAATCAGACATATCTTCTTCTGAATCCATAGAGAGCTACATTCGGTTGATTTTACTAGCCTTTAAATGATCATAAATGAGGACCATAAGTCCCTGGTGCATTGCAGTGTCACCTCGAGGATTTTCTTTATATGCTTTTAGGGATGCATTCATAGAACAGAGCAAGAAGTAAGGGAAATTCACCTTATCATTATGCCTAAAATGATTTAAGAGGACAAAGTGATATCCATATACTTTCGTAAACCTGCCATCTAGAGTTATATACCTCATTAAAACAAAGAGAATTTCCCGCCAGGGTTTTGCAAAAGCCTTAGGCGGGTAATAGGTTTTACTCAACTTTACCAGTCTTTTCTTCTCTTTCTCTTTGACTGGGTACCTTTCAATGGCTTCCCTGCTGACCTTCCTATCTCTGTAGAAGTTGCAGCCCTCCCTTTTGCGTCTCGTAGCTTTAGCAATTAACCCTTCATCAATTTCCACCAGTTGGTTGCCCATTTTAAGCATGCCCTTCTTCCAATGTTTGCAGAAGAAGCTGGTTATCTTTCCATCACAGCCATGGAGTCTCTCAATGAAGCTCGAAAGACCACCCTTCTGCAAAATTTCCCACACCTCTTCTTTCTGTTTCCACTCCTTACAACTTCCTGGCTCATATCTTCTCCTATTTCTGCCCATGGTGTCATTTCTCATAGTCAAGTTTAGGTTATAGAGCTGGTGAAACAGAAAGCTTTTTGAAGTTAAAACAAAAACCCAGAAAGCGTGCGTAGCATTAGTGATTTGACAGGTTATAATGCACGTTCTGCTAGATTTGATGTTATAATGAGTAATTCCCTCATTATCGAAGTAACTCGAAGTGCTTACTTCAGTACATATCATGATTTCCCTATCAATCAAGATTCTTTGGGGTACTTCGATATCTTTCATTTATTATGATTTGTCTTACATCTCCGGGAAGACCGCTCTCACCTGTCCATGTGGTAATTGTCTCATTCTTCACCGCCACGTTTATAGCCCAATCAGCAGAACAGTTGGCCTCCTGATATATATGGGATATGTGGCATTTTTTGAAGGTTCTAATGATGTCAATGGTAGAAAAAATTATATTGTGAATCGACCAAGAGGGCTTAGAGTTCCCATTGAGACACTTAATAATATTATTGGAATCCCCTTCGATCCGGAGATGGGTACAGTTCCATTTTTTGGCTAGAATAATGCCTTGAAGGGTTGCCATAGCTTCCGCCTTATGATTGGTTTGAATGCCAATAGGGACAACAATCATACCTTTGCAAATGCCTCTGTCATCTCTGAGAATAGCTCCACAGCCTGAAGGACTTGGATTTCCTTTGGCTGCTCCATCAAAATTGATTTTAAGCCAACCATGGGGAGGGGTTTGCCATTTAACTTCAAGTCTTTTATTGTAGCTGATATTATGCCCATCAGTGATCTTCATATTCCATGCTCTTAAGATATTTAACTCCAAAGAGTTGTTTGAGTAACAAGAGACCTCCATAGTTCCCATATTTTCCTGAATAGCCCTTTGAATTTTCTGAAAAACAATGTCTTGATTTAAGGACACATCCTTGAAAATTTGGTTGTTTCTTTCCTTCCAAAGACCCCACAAAATGTGAGGAAGAGAGAGCTGCCATATAGACCTCAGAAAAGAGTTGGTCCAATGAATTTGCTAGGAAGAGAACAAATCTCTGATGTTACTAGGAAACACCCAAGCAAGACTAAAGCTTTTGAGGAAGCTTTCCCAAATCGAGGTTGAGAAAGAATAGTGGAGGGCAAGATGGTCCACTGACTCTTCCTCTTGAAAGCACAACACACACCTATTTGGAAGGGCAAAACCTCTGCATTTAAGGTTGTCAACAGTAAGGATCTTATTCTGGAGGAAAGTCTAGAAGAACATATTGATTTTAGGAGTGAGCCCTTTTAACCAAGCTTTAGACCAGAAAGGATTCAGAGGAGGGGAGGGGGAGAGGATACAATACATCAAAGATATAGTAAAGGTACCTTTGGGGTTATATCTCTAGATCAGGGAATCCTCTTCTTTATTCAGCCAAATAGCAGACAATTGGGTTTTGAGCTTGGAGAGGCTGGGATGAATACTATCAATGTTCTGCCAGTTGTTCCAATCCCAGTAATCTGCCACTAAGGTACCAAAAGAGCCAATACATGAGGGGGCATGGGAAGCCCACTCATAGAAATCCATTAGGGGTTTGCCAAAAAGCCAGGGATCCTCCCAGAATCTAACTTTTCTGCCATTTCCAAGTTTCCATTTCACACCTTTAGCAATCACATCTTTACATTTAGAAACATGGTTCCAGATATGAGATCCATTTATATTGAGATCCAAATTAAGAAAAGAAGATAAAGAAGAAGACAGAAGAGAATACTTACTTCTCCAAATTTTGCATCATTCAGAGTCAGAGTTAAACCATCTCCAAACTTGTTTTGACAAGAGAGCTTCATTTAAAGTGTGAATCCTCCTAAGCCCCAGACCACCTTTGCTTTTTGGCTTGCAGACCTGATCCCATGCCACCAAGGACATTCTTTGCGTTTCCTCAACCCCAGACCATAGGAATCTTCTTTGAATTTTCTCAATAGCTTCAGCATACTTGCCTGGAATTCTGAATAAGCTAAGAGCATAAATGGGGATACTTTGAAGAGTAGCCTTAAGAAGAAGGAGCTTACCAGCTTGACTTAAGAGAGCCCCTTTCCAACCTGCAAGTTTTTTGTGAAATTTATCAACCAGCGAATTCCAATAGGAGTCAGGAGGGGCAATCCCCATGGGGAGACCAAGGTAGGTAGCAGGAAGGTCAGCAATCTTACACTCTAGAATTCTGCTGATCCTTTGTTGTCTTCTCTCAGGGGTGTTAATGAAAAAGACATCACTTTTGGCCCAGTTAATAAGATACCCCATTGCAGAAGCATATTTACACAAGGTATTCTTCATAACTTTAGCTTCTGAGATGCTTGATTCCCCCATAATAATTGTATCATCAACAAATTACTGGTGTGAACAAATAAGGTCAGCAGAAGAAGGTTGGAGACCCTTAAAGGATCCTATCTGCACCAAATTTTCCATGGTCCGTCCAAAGCATTCTGCCATAATAATGAAAAGGATGGGGGAGATAGGATCTCCTTGCCTAAGACCTCTCTAAGCTTGGAAAAAGGTTAAAGGAGAACCATTGACAAGAACAACAAAGGATGCAGTATTGGTAAGTTGGGAGAAAAGATCCACAACTCTTGGGGCAAACCCAAAGGAAGTGAGGACTTTCTGAAGAAGAGACCAGTCAACCCTATCATAGGCTTTGGAGAGATCGAGCTTAAGGATGAGACCCTGCTTCTTCGTTTTAACAAGAGAGTGAATATTCTCATGAACAATAATAATGGAATCGAGAATTTGTCTTCTAGGAACAAACCCATTCTGCTCGTGTTTAATTAAAGCCGGGATAATAGACAAGAGTCTAGAGGTTAGAACCTTAGATATGATCTTGTAAAAGGAATTGCAGAGGCTAATAGGTCTGAACTTGTCTAGAGAATCAACACCTTGAATCTTGGGGATAAGATCAATAAAAGTACCATTTATTTCCTTCAAGAGTTTTCTAGCCCCAAAGAATTCCTTAACCCTATTAGCAACATTAGTTCCGATAATGTCCCAAAATTATTGAAAACAGAGCATTGGGAAACCGTCAGGACCAAGAGATTTGTTTCCATCAAAGGAGAAAACAACATTTTTAATTTCTAAAGTGGAAGGAATGGAAGAGAGAAATACATTATTTTGGTCATCAATGAGATGAGGAATGTTCTGAAGAAAAGAGGATTGAGCTTCAATATCCAGACTTTGATCCCTCGAAAGGAGGTCCGAGAAATACCTCTTAGCTTCATTCCTTATTGCATCTTCCTTGACCAACTCCCCATTGTGCACAACTAACTTGTTCATCCTGTTGGCAGCTTTATGTTTGATGGTTGACATATGGAAGAATCTTGTATTCCTGTCTCCTTCCTTGAGCCACATGCATCTCGATCTCTACTTCCAGAACATTTCCTCTTTAGTAATAATATCATGGTATTTATTAAGAATCTCATTCTCCTCAGCAATAGAAATAGTACTGAAACCATCCTTCTGGATCTGGTTCTGTATTTCTTTAAGGTTTTCCTGAATTTTACTCTTAGCCTCAAATATATTCCCAAAGCTATTCTTATTCCAGATTCAGATGTTGTCCTTCACACTTTTGAGCTTCTTAACCACTTTGAACATTGTCGTTCCCTCAACTTGGATACTCCACCATTTTTGAATATATTTTTTAATATCAAGGTGAAGAGTCCACATTTTTTCAAATCTAAAGGGATAATTTTTTCTTCTGTTGATCAAATCAACATTAAAAGTAATTGGAAAGTGATCGGAACCAACCCGAACATGAGCAGATAAAGAATAGAAATACTGACTGTACCAATCATCAGAAATAAGAGTTTGGTCAAGGTGCACTTGAATAAGGTCATTGCCATTTCTTCTATTTGTCCATGTGAAATTACAACCCTGTATCTCCAAATCATTAAGAGCTAGAGAATAAATAAAATCCATGAGGGCCATCCTACTTTCCAGCTGAGGTGGGCTGCCTCCAAATTTTTCCTCCTCTTTTAAGGGCGTATTGAAATCCCCCATAGCCATCCAACTTAGATTTTTGAAACTTTCCCTAGCCTATTTTATCCTTTTCCAAAAAGAGTTTCTAGCCTTTAAGGTATTAAGAGCATAAATGTTTGTGAGAACCCATGAAAAACCATCTTTAAGATGCTCAAATTTAGTACAAGAAAAATTACCTTCCTGAATAATGACCTGGCCTTTAACAGTGTTAAGATTCGAGATGGTTGTAATGCCTCCAGAAGCACCCTCAGAACTTCCCCCACTAATTTTACCATTTTTGAAAAACTTCAAAGATTCAAATTTTTCTCTACTCATTTTGGTTTCTTGAATAAGAAAAATGTCAGGATTGCTATCTCTTATCATATTCCTAATAATATCATGTTTATGGGGATTGTTTAGACCGTTTAAGTTCCAAGAGATTATCTTCATAGTTACTTACCAATTCCCAGCTCCTTGAGAGTTTTCTGAGTTCCATCTGCTATGTTCTTTCTAGCCTCCATGTCTCTAACTTTGTGATTAGAGGGTTGCCCTGGGGAAGAGGAGACATATCCCACATCAACTTGAGCTATTCTACTGGATTTCCTAATCAAGGATGTCGAGGGTGTTGCTGCTTTCTTACTCCTGTGTTTAGGCTGCTTCCATTCCATTTCTGACATAGGAGCCACTTTCGGATTGGTTAGGGTTTTGGAAATTTCATCTTCATTACCCCATTTAGGAGTTCTGGACTCAGTTGAAATAATGTTTGCTGTTCTTGAATGCTGATCCGAATCCGAAAGACTCAATCCCAAAATTACACACTTTTGGGCTTCTTGTATTTCATAACTAGGTATGGCTACAAAAGAGTCTATCCTTTCAACTTGTGGATCTGGGATCTCACCTTCCTTTGGTTGATAGTCTCTAGCTTCTACTACCTTATTTTCATATGTGTCATCCACCACTTCATCTTTTTCTTTTGGAGGATCATTCTGATCGATCAAATCCCTTTTCTATGTAATTTTTATGTGGCTAGCTTTGGTTGTTTCATTCCTATCTACCTCCGGAACCGTGGGACTGAAGATAGATTTTGAGGCTTCCTTCTGTTCTTCCAAAGGAGAAAAGCGATTTGAATTTTTTTCCTTATTTTCTATGTTTTTAACTTGCCACACCCTTTTCTCTGGCATATTCTGGCTTTCAATATGAGGTTTTAACTGATTAAGCTCCACCTTTTGCTTTTTCGGGCAAGATTTTGCCCAATGACCTACCTTTTTACAATGGAAACAAGCAAAAGGAATAGTTTCATATTCTATATGTTGCTTCTAGGTTCCCAGTTTTGAAACTAGATCAATCTGTTCCGGCATATCTACCTCAGGGGCTACTCCAACACAGAACCTTGCATGGGTTAATCTTCTTTTTGAAGCAGTGACTGGGTCAATAGAGAGCAGCTCACCAAAAGAGCTTGCTATTCCAGAGAAGATGCTTTCTGCCCAATACTCGAGAGGCAATCCTGGGAGTTTTATCCAAACTAGAACCTGCGCCAGAATAGAATCATTCATATTTAATTTCGGATGCCATTTTCTTAGGACCAGGGCTGTCTTTCCCACCATCTAGGGACTCCCGCACAAGATCTTAACCTTATCTTCTTCACATGAAAAAGAGAAAGACATAAGACCTTTGGGTAGAGTTGAGACCTCTACATTTCCTTTAAGTGCACATTTTCAATTAACAAAGGCCATAACAACTTCAATGTTTGGGTGCGGACCCATAAATTTCCCTACCAAGGAGTTCGACATACTATTGATATTATGGTCCAGAACTTGGTTAGGGATGGAGATAGCAAACTTACCACTAGAAGGGTCGGAAATGTTCTTAACAGGAGGAAGGGAGAGATTTACTAGTTGGTCTAGATCCAAAAAGGGAAGACCATTTTTTCCCCTCCCTCCCGTTATCCACAAAGTCAACTAGTGGCATAGGCCCCCCATTGGACCCTACCCCCAGATGCCTAGAAGAATCCGCTATCACGGCAAACAGAGTACCATCGGACTGTGAGTCAGCAACCGGAACTAGAAGGTCCGGGGGCTTGTCCTTATCATCAATAGGACCAACACCATTGATCTAGCCGCTCTCACCATTGGAACCAGGGTTCCCGCCTTGATGGAAATTTGAAATTTGAGCTCCCGCTCCTCCTGCTCCTCCCGCTCCTCCCATTTCCTTAAAATTGTATGGTTTGAACCAAGGATGTAGGCTCTACAGGCAAGAAGCCCCACCATTTCTCCAAGGTTCTCCCCATGGACAAACATGCTCCATTGTCAATACGGTAGAGATGAACCCGCGGGGTTTGTTAATTGGTATTTAGGCATTGATTAAGAACTCGATGCAAGGTTATATATATATATATAAATCAAGGAATACGATCACATCAAGATCGTATATGTGAATATATACATAAGTTTTGAGTTATCATGCATACGATTATTGGTATAAGAAAACCGAAAATAACATATAGAAGAGTAATTATAATAATCATCAAACAAAGGAATGATAACTGAAGTCTTATCATAGTCCATCAATGAGATAGATGATTGAATGAGAGACTTCATTTATCTCTCATTCAATCATTTATCTTACCGAGGCTATCATGTATCAACACTCCCTCTTAGCTAAGGAAGATAAATGAAAGACAACATATCTAGCATCACATTTCTCATGATGGTCTTATAATCTTACTCTCTAGGGAATCATATCACCTACACATGTGACATGAAGTATCATCAATCATACGATACAAGAAATCACATCACCTAAGGACGTGACATGAAGTATCACCTAAAAACGTGATACAAAAGTTCATCACATCAACTTGTGATGACAAGATATCACCTAAGCACGTGATATCAGTATTGCAAAGTAAGAAATACTAAGGATAAATACATAACAGTAATTAAATCCAAATTGTGGTATGTGCACTAACATTTCCAAAATCTCTCTACCACAACATAATCATGGCACATCCATGAAACGCCAAGAATCACACATGATATCTGGTTTGATTACTATAAGATTGTCACCTTATAATGTCTACATACAAGTGTTCATTACCTGAGAGATCATCACCTCTTAGAAATGTACACAAGGGGTGGAGCCCATAAAAGTCATATCATGACAAAGAAGTTTACACATTAAACATCTTAATAAGTATAGGAGTATAAAGAAAATTAAATTTTAATCATACCAAGACCTTTTCTGAAGTGCTCAACTTTCAACCTGGAAAGTGGTTTGGTAAGAATATCTATTGTCTGATCTCCTGTACAAATGTATTCCAACTGGATCGCATTCCTGTCCACCATGTCTCGCACATAATGATATGGAATCACAATATGTTTGGATCTATCATGAAACACCAGATTCACTAAAAGTTTTATACAACTTTGGTTGTCATAATGAATAACTGTAGGTTTCATTGGTTCACTGAATAACCCCACAAGAAACTTCCTAAGCCATACTTCCTCTCAAATAGCCATGGAGGCTGCAATGTATTTGGCCTCAGTGGAACTCTATGCTATCGATGACTATTTTCTGTTGATCCAAGATATCATGGCTGAACCTAAACTGAAATAGCATCTTGAGGTGCTTTTCCTATTAGTTACACTTCCAGCCCAATCTAAATCTATAAATCCGTGTAAATCTAGTTCAACTCTCTCATATTTGAGACCAAGTTTTAGAGTACCTTGTAGATATCTCATGATATGTTTTACTACTACCAGGTTTATCTCCTTAGGTTCGCACATAAACTGACTCAAGGCATTAACTACATAACAGATATCTGGTCTCATATTTAACAGATACATCAGGGACCTAATCATTTGCCTATATAGAGTAGGATCTGAGGGTTGTGATTCAGCTGCTGCTTCCTTAAGTTTATGAAGGTTTGTTTCCATTGGAGAGGTCATGGGTCTACAGCTTAGCATTCCAAATCTCTTCAAAATGTCCAAGGTATGCTTGCCCTGGTTTAGTATAATGCCATCAAAATTATGCCATACTTCCAAACCTAGGATGTAATGAAGGAGTCCCAAGTCATTTATGTCAAATTCTTTAGCAAAGTCTTTCATACACTGATCTATGAGGTGATCTTTTCCTGTGATTAACAAATCATCAACATATAAAATCAATTAGTATATCACCTTTTTCTTGCTTATAGTAGAGATTCAGATCATCATTCTTTGAGAAGCTTATCCTTGAGAGCTAAGTATCAATTCTTTCATACCAGGCCTTGGGAGCCTATTTAAGCCCATAAAGAGCTTTCTTGAGTTTAGATACATGAGATTCTACATCATGAATCTCAAACCCTTCAGGTTGCTCTAGATATACTTCTTTTGCAATCTCTCCATTAAGAAATGATCTCTTGACATCTATATGATGTACTTTCCATCCTTTTGTTGCTGCAATGGCTAAGAGTACTCTTACTAAGGTATATCTAGCTAGAGGTGCAAAGGTTTCTTCATAGTCAATTCCTTCCTTTTGTGAGAACCCTCTAGCTACAAATCTAGCCTTGTGTTTCTCAATGCTGCCATTTGTAGCATGTTTGATCTTGAAGAGACATTTGGAGGAGACAATAGATTTTCTAGCTAGTTTAGGAACAATCTCCCAAACATCCATTTTCATAATGGACTGATATTCCTCAGACATGGCATTCTTCCATACTTGATGTTTAATTGCATCTGATACATTAGTAGGTTCATCTTTTGAAAGATCATTCATGAGGGCAACATAGTTGGTAAATTTGTTAGGCCTTTTGCTTTCTCTAAAGGTTCCTGAAGGGGTAGCATACTTCTGATCATCTTCTACAGTTTTGGTGGCCCATAGTGATCTTTTCTTGATATTTTCTCTAGGCGGGTTTTGTATTTCTCCTTCATTTTCCTCAAGATTCTTTGTCTGAAGCTTAGGGGTAGGATCTTTATCTATGCTAGGGGCAGGAACATGGACTTTAGGTTGCATTGAACTTTGGGCTCTTTTGAAGGCTAATTCTTCCTCAAAAATTACATCCCTATTAATTTCAATATGCCTCTGACTAGGTATATAGATTCTGTAAGCCTTGGAGGTTTCACTATACCCAACAAGTATTCCCCTTTTTCCAGAAGGCTCTAGTTTTGATCTTTTCTCCTTAGGTACATGAAAATACATGGGGCACCCAAATATCCTAAGATGGCTGATATCTAGCTTTACTTTAGTAAAAGCTTCCTCAAGAGTTTTATCTTCAAGATGAGAGTGAGGACATCTATTTTGTATGTACATGACAGTGCTAGTTGCTTCTACCCAAAGATTGGTATTGAGTTTTTGATCTAGGATCATAGCTTTGGCAGTTTCTACAATTGTCCTATTTTGCCTCTCAACTACCCCATTTTGTTGAGAATTATAAGGTATAGTAAGCTCCCTCTTAATCCCAACATTTTTACAAAAAATATTTAAAAGAAATCTGAGGTGTATTCCCTCCCATTGTCAGTTCTTAAGGTTTTAACTTTATTTCCTCAAGAGTTTTTTGTTAGTGATTTAAATTCTTTTAACCTATTAAGGATCTCTTCTGATTCTTTACATTTTAGAAAGTAGATCCAAGTTTTCATAGAGTAGTCATCAACAAATATTACATAATACAAGAATCCCCCTAAAGATGATACATACATAGGTCCACATACATCAAAGTGGACTAATTCCAAAACATTACTTGTTTTCCTTGTACTATTTTGAAAAGAACCCTTAGTATTTTTACCTAGGGCACAACCCTTGCATGCCCCTGAATGATACCACTTTAACTTGGGTAGACCTGTGACAAGGTTTCCCATTGATGATAAAGCTCTAAAATTCAGGTGACCTAGTCTTCTATGCCAAACTTCATTAGGATCTGCAACTTCATGGATTAAGGCTAGGTTGGGCTCTGTGCACAACTCATATAAGTAGCCTTGTCTTTGACCAATGGTTTTGGCTTTCTTAATGGATGAATTCCTTTTCCAAGCCAACACTTTGTTGTCCATGAAGGTCACTTTGTACCCATTATCCTATAGTGTTGAGATGGAGACTAGGTTTCTCTTGATGCTTGGTACATATAGTACTCCTTTAAGCTGCAATGATACACCTGACTTTAGTTTGATGGTGTAGGCTCCAATTCCTCTGACTGGATGTGTAGAGTCATCTCCAATAGTCACTTCCTCATCATTATCCTCTACCATGGAGTCTAGCACCTCTCTAAACCATGTAATGTGTCTAGATGAGCCATTGTCGATCACCCATGAGTTAACCTTGTTTGATGCTTGGTTTGTAAGTGTCGAGTAGAGTACATACTTCTCGGAGTCATCTCCTCCCTTTTATTTTCTAAATCTGGCAAATGTGGCTTGTTGTTTAGCTCTTTCTGGACATTTAGCAACATAGTTCCTGAATTTGTCGCACATGAAACATTGAATATGAGAGAGATCCTTTTGGGAGGTATTCTTGCCTTGATGACTTTTCCTCTTCCTAAATTGTTTCTTCTTTCTTTTCTTATTGGAGTTTCTATTTAGGACTTGGAGATCTTCATCCATATTCTTTTGTTTGATCCCTTTCTTATTTAACCTTGATTCTTCTTAGAGATAGTCTACCCTTAACCTTTCAAAATTTGGATATATTAGCCCTTGCAGTGATGCCTTGGATGAATGTTTCCCATATACTAGGAAACCCATCTAGAGAAATGAGTGTTAATTCTTTGATTTGGATCTCATATCCAAGGGTTGCTAGCTCATCCCTTAGGGCTGATATCTGCATGAAGTAGGCATTGAATGACTCCCCTTTGATCATAGCTATATGATTTCTTTCTCTCTTTAAAGCCAAGGTTCTACTTGCATTGGATATATCAAATGCATCTTCAAGTGCTTTGAACATGTTGTAGGCCATTTCATGTTTCCTTATGATAAGCATAATATTATTCCTCACCCCATCAACTATGATTTTGATGGCCTTTTCATTTCCCTCTATCCATGTTGCTTTGTTAGGTTCAGTTTCAGGTTTTGTAGTTTCACCTTTTATAAATGATTCAACTTTATTCTCTCTTAGAATCATCTTGATTCTGAACTTCCATGCTAAGAAATCATCGCCTCCTCCGAGTCTATCTTCGAATCTAATAGTGCTGGCCATTTGGAGAAATTTGACATTGGATATATTCTTGACTTGAGTTTAACACAAAATTGAAAAGTCACAGGTTTGATTTTACTATAGCTCTGATACCATGTAAATTTTTTCAATTTTCTATTCAATGAGCAAGATATATAATGTTATTGTATCTTTCATGCAATTGTTGATTCACTATATAATAAATCTGATTGTTATATTGTATGTTGCAAATGGAGAGAGCATTTATGAATTTTGATGATCTTCCAACATTCACCGATCGATATATATACATGTAAATAAAGGAGATCAAGCTATACCTTGATCGGTCATGTCTATTAGACATGACCGATCAAGATATTACTTGATCGCGCCTCTTCAAACCATAATCATGTTAGCGGTACCAATCAGTGTGTATACAATTAACAAATAAAATAGATACTAATCGATATTCTGTGCATTATGATTTGTAATCGATGTTAATCAATATTTAGGCATTGGTTAAGATCCCGATGTTAATTGGGATTTGTATGCAAGGTTATAAATATATAAATTGAGGAATACAATCTTGTTGTGATCATATATGTGAATATCTACATAAGTTTCGACTTATCATGCATATGATTATTGGTATAAGAAAACCAAAAATAACATATTGAAGACTAATTATAATAATCATCAGACAAAGGAATGATAACTGAAGTCTTATCATAATCTATCGATGAGATAGATGATGGAATGAGAGACTTCATTTATGTCTCATTCAATCATTTATCTTACTAAGGCTATAATGTATCAACAACAGGTACCCAGAAAGAAATCACCTTAAAGGTTCATGGACTGATATAGGGGCACCATGTCATATATTTAATTGAAACTAGGGAAACACATAATTTCATTGATGATCACTTGGTGGGGAAATAAGGACTTCATACAAAGGAGCATGATGGATTTAGAGTCATGGTGGTTAGTGGGCACAAAATCCTTTGCATGCAAAAAATTACTAACTTGTATATGTGGATAGGTGATTATGAGTTGGTGGATGATTTCTATGTGGTTGATATGGGGGACAATGATGTGATATTAGGAATGACTTGGATGGCTTCTTTGGTGGAGTTCACATTTAACATGGAAAAGGTACAGATGAAGTTTGAGCATCAGGGTAGGAAGGTGGTACTATGAGGCTTATTTGATGGGGGACTTAGAGTGGTTTCACTTAGAAGGATGGAGTGTTTGATGCATCATGATTAGGTTTAGTGGGATTTTGAGATTTTGGTGATGCTAGACATAGATGGACAACAAAAAGAAGATTATTCTTCAAAAGTGAAATCATTATCGACCAAACGCTTCAAAGTATTTGGTGATATAGCACTAGGTAGACCTCTTGACAGGGGATTTGAACATGTGATAGAATTAGAGGAGGGAGATAAACCTGTCATTACCATAACCTATAGGTATCCAAAGATCTTTAAGGATGAGATTGATAATTCTATCAAAGAGCTTCTTGAGATGGGGCACATTACTCCTAGTAAGAGTCCATTCCCTTCCTTAGTTATACTCGTTAAAAAGAAGGATGGGACTTTCAAGATATGCATTGAATACATGGAGTTGAATAAGAAAAAAAATAAAAAATAGATACCTAATTCCTCACATTGATGAACTCATAAATAAGTTACAAGGAGCCAATTACTTCTCTAAGATAGACTTGAGATCCGGTTACCATCAGATTTGGGTTAGGGAAGATGCTATAGAGAAGATAGATTTTAGGTGTCATTTTTGACACTTTGAGTTCTTAGTCGTGCCCTTTGGTTTGACTAATGAACCAACTACATTCTAGTCCTACATGAACATGATATTTAGAGATCAGTTGTGGATATTTGTACTCGTATTATTTGATGATATACTCATTTACAGTAAGACTTGGGAGGTGCATATAAAACACATTGAAATTGCGTTGTGTATTCTTAAGCGAGAGTCCCTATATGAAAATATTTATATCTATGCACTTGGAATGACTGAGTTGCTATATATAGGTCACATTATCAGTGCTAAGGGTGTCCATTTGGATTTGGAAATAATCTGGGCTATAATAGATTGGCTGCTAGCTAGGAACATTTGACAACTTAAGGGATTTATCAGTTTGTGTGGATTCTACCACCACTTTGTGAGGTTTTTTTCTCAAACAGTTTATCCCCTTATATATTTGAGGATGTCTTTGAGTTTTTAGATAGAGCTCAATAGTGTTTTGATAGGTTTAAGGAGCTAAGGAGAAATTACCGAGTTTTAGCCATTCTTAATTTCAGCAGACCCTTCGAGTTGCACTGCGATGCCTCGGGTGAAGGCATAGGTGTAGTAGTGATGCAAGATAGGCACCCCATTACATTTAAGAGAAAGAAGTTGATGGGGATTTATTGGAACTACAAAATTTATGACAAGGAGATGTTGGTGATAATTCAAGGATTGGATAAATTCAGACAGTACTGGGTGGGTAGAAAATTCACAATCAAGACAAATCATAATAGTTTGAAGCAACAGAAGTGGGTCAACAAAATACATGCCTATGACTTTGACATAGTTTTCATCAAAGGAAAGGAAAAAATTGTTGCTAACACCATATCCAGGAGACCCTACTTGTGCACATTGGGCGATATAGTAGAGGATTGGAGGGAGATGATTTTTGTAGAGTATGTGAAGTACAAGTGGGCCACTGGGATTATTTATGGCACTATCTAGGATGACAGTCACACAGTGGTAAATGACTTGATTATCAAAAAGGAGAGGATCTTCTTAGTGCTAGAAAATACTATGAGGCAGAAGATCTTGAGAGCTTACCATGATTCATCATTAGCAGGACATCCAGGTTATTTCAAAAATTATAGGCACATGAGAGAACACTTTACGTGGAAAGGGCTCAAGATAGGGGTGTTACAGTATGTGAGGGAGTTTCCTATGTGTCAGTAGAATAAGCATGAGAACTCTTTCCTAGGAGGACTATTGTAACCGCTACCCATTCTTGAGAGGAAGTGGAATAGTGTGTTAATGGATTTCATTACGGGACTACCTAAGGTCCAAGGCAGGGTATGCATTTATGTTGTGGTGGATTGGTTGAGAAAGTTCTTACACTTTTTCACTATTTCATCCACCTATACATTGGTTTAGATAGCTGAGTTAATTTTTTGAGAGGTATGCAGGTTACATGGGATGCCACAAAGAAATGTATGTGACATAGACAACAAGTTCATGAGCAATTTTTGGCAGGAACTCTTCAGGTTGTGTGGGACAGAGCTTACCCGAGCACTAGCTATCACTCACAGATAGATGGGTAGACTGAGATTATGAACAAGTGGGTGGATGGATACCTCCATAATTATATTGCAAGGAAACAAAAGGAATGGGTGAAGTGGTTGCATTTAGGAGAATATTATTATAACACTAATTATCATATGTTTATCCAGATGTTGCCATTTATGGCTCTGTATGGATATGAGGCTCTGATATTTTTGGATTTGTTGTTTGGTAATAGCTAGGTACTTAAGGATAAGGACCTTTTATAGGAGAGTCAAGATATTATGACATCCTTGAAGGAAAACATGTAGAAAGCTCAAAACCAATAGAAAAAGTATGTAGATCGATGGAAAGTGGATAGATCTTTTGAGGTTGGTGACATAGTTTATCTTATACTATAGTCATACCAATAGTTCACTCTCAAGAGGAGTGGTCTAAAGAAGTTGAAGCCATGCTATTATGGGTCTTTCATAGTTATCAGGAGGGTTGGTGAGGTGGCTTATGAACAAGAGTTATTGACAAATAGTAAGGTACATAATTTGTTTCATGTATCTCACCTCAAAAAGGCTTTGGGACATAATATGGTACCTTCAGAAGAGTTACTCCCTCTGGATGATGAGGGGAAACATATTGTTTCCTAAGACCATCCTTGATAATAGGGAGCATACTTTACAGAGATAGGTTATCAGAGAGTATTTGGTAAAATGGAAAAATTTGCCGATAGAGGATGCTACTTGAGAGGTGGATAATATTTTGCAACATCTAGAGTTTATATTGCTTGAGGACAAGCAATTTCAAGAGGGGCAGATTGTAATGTCCCCCTTTTGGCAAGTCATGTGGTCATATTTTCTTAGCCCATTTTTCCTTGGTCCCAAGGGCTAACCATGAATTTACAGGGATTAGTGAGGGATTTGGCCTATGCATTTCAAGTTTCAGTCCAATCGAAGGTGTTTCGACAGGGTTTCTAGATACTTACTATTTATAGTATGTCAGTCATGGCTCAATGACTTGAAATATTTGAACCATTTTTGGATGTCATTATTTTTGGTGTATTTAATTATTCATAAGGTTTGCCAATTTAATGAGCCATTATTTAATTAGGTAATTAAATTAAAAGTTCCTAAAGTTAAATTTAAATATTTAACTTTAGTGATTATTAAATGCTGGGACTAATGTTTAAACGGAAAAATTAGAAGTTCACTTTCATTGTGGAGACATTAGGGGACATTAATATTTTATTATACCACTGGGTATGTGCACCAAGTTGTGGTACCAAAAGGGGGTCTTAAGATGCCACTTTTTTTTCTTCTAAAATCAGCAAAGTCTGAACTTCAATGACAAATTGAAGATAGTTACACTCCAAATTTGAAGATGAAACAAGAACAAGAGTCAGAGTGCTTTGAGTCTACTTTCTAGACTACTAATTTTTTTTGAAAATGGTGGAGATTAAGAGCTTCAAAAAGGGGGGCCACAAAAAGTGGTCCGATTTTTATGCAAAAAACATAACATAGCATCTATTGTGGCCCCCCTAAAATGATAACTTTTTTTTTGAATTTTTAAAATCGCTTCAGTAAGAAATTAACTAACACCTTTTAGTTTATGCCAGATTTTTTAGCTAATTTTTTAATGAGTATATTATTTTTTACTAATTTTCGAAGTGGACACATCCTGAAAAATAGAAATTTGAGCGTGCTCCCCCATAAAATCTTTGATAACTAATTAAAAATCAAAACTTTTTTCTAAAAATTGTGTAGAATGGAGTCTAATTTCTAAAAATATAAGTTTCTTCATAATCCGATGAACTTGTAAAAAACTATACCCAAAATAGTGCATGTTGGTTTTTGACCAAAAATGGACACACTAACAAAAGAAATTATAGATGAAAGCCTTAATGAAATCAAAATGCGAAAAAAATTACATGCTTGGATAGCTAAGAGAGAGATTTAGGTCTCTATGTTGTTTTTTTAGTTTCATTGAAACATGTGCAAACCTGATGGAGAGCATGACCAAAAATATGTGAAATTTTTTAATCTTCTGATAAAAACACATCTCAGGCCTGAAATAGTACAATCCAAACCAAAGGGTTGGTGGTTTCCAATCCAAACCATTTGGCGAGCGCCAAATATGGTGCTCGCCAAATGCAAAATTTTGAATTTTCACATTTGGCGCACACCAAATGTGGTGCCTGCCAAATGTGAAAAGTCAAATTTTTGCATTTGGCGCACGCCAAATGTTTTGTATTGTCCAAAGTGAAGGTTTTATGAGTGTGTATATTTATCAATCTGGGCACAATTTATATCCACCCTCAAAGGAGAATATATACATAAAATATAACATTTAAGTATACGTCACATTTCAATATGTCTTTTTTCTTTCTTATACTTTAAGTTATATTTCATGTATATATTGGCAGGATGTTTGAGAATGGTTTCAGGTCTATAGGACTTATAATTTAGATTCTAGTTTTAAGAGGATCATATAAAATTTCAGACTTAGTCAAATTTCAGTAATCAACATGCTCCTATTAGCATTCTTCAGCTATGTATCTCACTCTCTTTATCGTCCCCAAACTCTAGACCTATCTCTATCCCTCTCTTGTCTCTCTCACTTCTCTCTCCCCTCTCTAGGTAAACCCAACTTATCTACCTTTCATTCATTCCTTAACCCCATATCTATCCTTGACTCCCTCCCCCTCTCTTCTTCTCTCTCATTCTCTTATTATTTCACTCCCCTCCCTCTCCATTCTCTTGGTCACTACCTATCCCTTCTATCTTCTCTCTCCCCATATCTAGGTCTCTTCCTCCCTCCCTATTCACGTCACTACCTCCCCCTCCCTATATTATTACCCACCTCTCTCCCCCCTCTAGGCATCTCACCTAATTAATTGTCCACCCTCTAGTTCTCTCCCCCCATATCCATATTTCTCTCCCTCTCCCTGAATCAATTTATGAACTCTCTCCCTCTATTCTCTCTCTCCAAACCTATCCATCTCCTCATTACTTAGGTCTTTGAATCCCTCCATGTCTACCTCTTCATTCATCTGCTCTTAGTCATCTCTTTTATCTTCTATCTATTCCCTCTCTCCATTGTCTAGGTTCTCACCTCTCCCTCCTACTCTCTCTACCTCCCTCTCTCAAATTTATAGGTTTCTCCCTCATTCCCTCTCCACCTCTATACTTATCCATTAATTTATCATTAGGCACCTATCTTTAAGCCCCTCTATCTATTTCCCCTCTATCTCTCCCATCTAGGTATTTAATCTCTCTCTTATGCTCTACATATCTCATCTCTCTATTTATCCCCTCTCTAGTTCTCTCCCTTCCTCTCCACCTCTCTCTCTCTATCACCCCTTACCCATCTCCCTTTATTAACTCTCTCCTTATCTTATCTCTCTCATCACCTCTTTATCTACCAAAAAATCTAGACCTATTACTCCCCCTTTCTTCTCTCTATTTTTTCTCTCTCCCCTCTCTAGGTCTATCCTATACTCTCTCCCTCTCTCTCTCACCTTCCCTCCTTATCTCCATATCCTATCCTTCCCTCCCTCCATCTCTCTTCTCTTCTTATTGTTTCTCTCTACTCTCTCTATGTTCTCTTAATGAATACCTCTCCCTCCTAACCTCTCTTTCCATACCGATTTTTCTCCTTCCCTTCATCTTTACATATCTACATCTCCCTCTTTGTCTCTTAATCCCGTTGTATCTCCTTCACCTCTATCTTTCCACCCTATGTCTCTCACCTCTCTCTTCCTAGGCTCTATATCTCCCACCTCTATATCTATCTCCTCTCTAATTCTTTCCTTTCCACCTCCTTACCCCTCTTTCTCTCTTTGTGCACTTATCTCTCTTATTTTATTCTCTCTCTCCCTTACCTATCTACTCTTCCCTCTCTAGGTCTCTCAGCCACTCCCTACCCACCTCTCCCTTTCTTCATAGATCTCTCTCTCTCTTTATTCTTCCCTCTCCCCTCTTTTTTCTCCCTCCCCTATATAGGATTTAGATAATAGGTTGTAGGATATAAGGTTTATGGTATGGAGTACAAGATTGATGGAACATTGTTTAGGGTAGATAGGGTTGAGGGTAGTGGTCATATTGATACTTAGGACACCATATGACCCCTTGAGACACCATATGACCCCTTACGATACCATATGACCCCTTAGGACACAATATGACCCCTAGAAACACCATATCATGTCCTAAGGGGTCATATGGTGTCAGTAAGGGTCATATGGTGTCCTAAGGGGTTATATGGTGTTGTTAGGGGTCATATGGTGTCATATGGTATTATATGACCCCTTAGAACACCATATTACACCTAAGGACACCATATGGTATCCTAAGGGGTCATATGGTGTCCTAAGGGGAAATATGGTCTTCTATGACCCCTTAGGACACCATATGACCCCTAATGACACCATATGGTGTCCTAAGCAGTCATATGGTATTTTATGACCCCTTAGAACACCATATGACCCCTAACAACACCATGTGGTGTCCAAAGGGGTCATATGGTTTCCTAAGGGGTCATATGATGTCCTAAGAGGCTATATGACCACTTAGGACACCATATGACCCCACACGACACCATATGACCCCTAATGACACCATATGGTGTCCTAAGGGGTCATATGGTGTCGTTAGAGGTTATATGGTGTCCTATGGGGTCATATGGTGTCCTAAGGCGTCATATGGTGTTCTATGATCCCTTAGGACACCATATGACCCCATACAACACCATATAATCCCTAAAGAAACCATATGGTGTCCTAAGGGGTCATATGATGTTCTATGACACCTTAGGACACCATATGACCCCTAATGACAACATATGGTTTCCTAAGGGGTCATATGTTATTCTATGACCCCTTGGGACACCATATGAGCCCCTAGGACACCATATGACCCCTAAAAACACCATATGATGTCCTTAGGGGTCATATGATGTTCAATATCCCCTTAGGACACTATATGACCCCATATGACACCATATGACCCCTCACGACACCATATGGTGTCCTAAGGGGTCATATGGTGTACTAAGGTGTCATAGAACACCATATGACTCCTTAGAACACCATATGACCCCTAACAACATCAGATGACCTCTTAGGACATCATGTGGTATCGTTAGGGGTCATATGGTGCCCTAAGGGGTCATAAAACATAATATGACCCCTAACAACACCATATGACCCCTTAGGACACCATATGACCCCTAATGACACCATTTGGTGTCGTTAGGGGTCATATGGTGTCATAAGGGGTTATATTGTGTCCTAATTGGTCATATAATACCATATGACCCCTTAGGACACCATATGATCACTAACGACACCATATGACCCCTTAGGATACCATATTATGTCTTGAGGGGTCATATGTTGTCACAAGTGCTCATGTCATGTACTAGGATGTTAAAAGGGTCATATGGTATCCTATGGGGGGGTCATAGAACACCATATGACCCCTCAAAACACCATATGACCCCTTAGGACACCATATGGTGTCGTTAGGGGTCATATGGTGTCCTAAGGGGTCGTATGGTGTCTTTAGGGGTCATATGGTGTCCTAAAGGGTCATATGACATTCTATGACCCATTAGGATGCCATGTGACCCCTTAGGACACCATATGACCCCTAATGACACCATATAGTGTTGTTAGGGGTCATATGTTGTCCTAAGGGTTCATATGGTGTCATAAGGGGTCATATGGTGTTCTATGACCATTTAGGACACCATATGACCCCTAAGACCACCATATGGTGTCCTAAGGGGTATGGTGTTCTATGACCCCTTAGCACACCATATGACCCCTAAGGACACTATATGGTGTCTGAAGGGGTCATATGGTGTTTTATGACCCCTTAGGACACTATATGGTGTCCTAAGGGGTCATATGGTGTTTTATGACCCCTTAGGACACTATATGGTGTCCTAAGGGGTCATATGGTGTTTTATGACCCCTTTAGGACACCATATGATCTCAAACGATATCATATGGTGTCCGAAGGGGTCATATGATGTCGTTAGGGGTCATATGGTCTCCTAAGGAGTCATATGGTGGTATATGAACCCTTAGGACACTATATGACCCCTTAGAACACCATATGGTTTTGTGAGGGGTCATATGGTGTCGTATGGGGTCATATAGTGTCCTAAGGGGACATAGAACACCATATGACCCCTTAAGACACCATATGGTCTTTTTAGGGGTCATATGGTGTCCCGAGGGCTTATATGGTGTTCCAAGGGGTTAGAGAACATGATATGACCCCTCAGGACACCATATGACCTCTTAGGACACCATATTACCCCTTAGGAAATTGTATGGTCCCTTAGGACACCATATGGTGATGTTAGGGGTCATATGGTGTCCTAAGTGGTCATAGATACCATATGACCCCTTAGGACACCATATGACATGTCATAAGGGGTCATATGGTGTCTCAAGGGGTCATAAAACACCATATGAACCCTAAGGACACCATATGACCCCTAAGGACACTATATGACCCCTGAGGACACCATATGGTGTCGTTAGGGGTCATATTGTGTCCTAAGGGGTCATAGAACACCATATGACCCCTTAGGACACAATATGACCCCTAACTACACCATATGACCCTTAATGACACCATATCACCCCTCAAGACACCATATGGTGGACTTTGGGGTCATGTGGTATCCTAAGTGGTCATAGAACACCATATGACTCTTTAAGACACCATACGGTGACGTTAGGGGTCATATGGTGTCCTAAGGGGTCATAGAATACCATATGACATGTCCTAAGGAGTCATATGGTGTCTCAAGGGCTCAGAGAACAACATATGACCCCTAAGGATACCATATGACCCCTTAGGACACAATATAACCCCTAACGACACCATATGACCCCACGAGATACTATATGGTGGTCTTATGGGTCATATGGTAACCTAAGAGGTCATAGAACACCATATGACCCCTTACGACACCATGTCGTATGGTGTCCTAAGGGGTCATATGGAATCCTGATGGGTCATAGAATACCATATGACCTCTTAGGAAACCATTTGACCCTTAAGACCATCTTATGGTGTTTTGAGGGGTCATATGGTGTCGTTAGGGGTCATATGGTGTTGTTAGGGGTCATATTATGTCCTAAGGGGTCATATTGTGTCCTAAAGAGTCATATGGTATTCTATGACCCCTTAAGACACCATATGACCCCTAAAAACACAATATGGTATCCTAAGGGGTCCTATGGTGTCCTTAGGGGTCATATGGTGTCCTTAGGGGTTATATGGTGCTCTATGACCCCTTAAGACACCATATGACCCCTTCAAACATGTCATATAGTGTCATTAGGGGTCATATGGTGTCCTAAGGGGTCATATAGTATTCTATGACCCATTAGAACACCATATGACCTCTAACGACACCATATGGTGTCGTTATGGGTCATATGGTTTCCTAAGGGATCATATAGTGTCTTAAGGGGTTATATGGTGTTCTATGACCCCTTAGGACACCATATGACCCCTAAGGACATTATATGGTGTCCTAAGGGGTCACATGATGTTGTTAGGGGTCATATGGTGTGCTAAGTCCATATGACCCTTTAAGACACCATATGACCCCTAACGACACCATATGGTTCCCTAAGGGGTCATCTGATGTTGTTAGGGGTCATATGGTGTCCTAAGGAGTCATATGGTGTTTTATGACCCCTTAGGACACCATATGGTGTCGTTAGGGGTCATATGGTGTCCTAAGGGGTCATAGAACACCATATGATCCCTTTGGACATGATATGACCCCTAACAACACCATATGACCCCTAACAACACCATATGACCCCTTAGAACACAATATGGTGGTCGTAGGGGTCATATGGTGTCCTAAGGGGTCATATAACACCATATGACCCCTTAGGACACTATATGACCCCTAAAGACACTATATGGTATCGTTTGGGGTCATATGGTGTCCAAAGGGGTCATATGGCATCCTAATGGGTCATTAAATACCATATGACCCCTTAGGACACCATATGACCCCTCAAGACACAATATGAACCCTAACAACACCATATGTTGTCCTAAGGGGTCATATGGTGTTCTATGACCCCCTAGCACACCATATGACCCCTTTTAACATTCTAGTACATGACATGATCACTTGTGACACCATATGACCCCTCAAGATGCAATATGGTGTCGTTAGGGGTCATATGGTGTCCTAAGGAGTCATATGGTGTTGTTAGGGATCATATGGTGTCCTAAGGGGTCATATGGTATTCTATGACCCATTAGGGCACTATATGACCCCTAATGACACCATATGACCCCTTAGGACACCATATGACCCCTAATGACACCATATGGTGTCATTAGGGGTCATATGGTTTCTTAAGGGGTCATATGGTGTTCTATGAGGCCTTAGGATATCATATGATCTCTTAGAAGACCATATGAGCCCTAACGACACCATATGGTGTTCTAAGGGGTCATATCGTGTCCTAAGGGGTCATTTGGTGTCCTAAGGGGTCATTTGGTGTTTTATGACCCCTAAGGACATCATATGACCCCTTCGCACACCATATGAATTGTAACAACACCATATGTTGTCCTAATAGGTAATATGGTGTCCTAAGATAGATAATAATGGTTTCCTAAGGGTTCATATGGCCCACCATTCTCATGCACATACCTAGATGGGTTATATAGAGATATAAGATACCTAGCATGGGAGAGAGGCATGAGAGACCTAGATAGGGTGAGAGAGAGAGGGTTGAAATAGATGGAGGGGGATAGAGAGAGCTTGGTAACAAGATATGGATGGAGATGTAGAGAGGGGGAGAGGGAATGAGGGAGAAACCTAGAGAGGGGTAGAGAGGGTGTGATGGAAATATGATGATGTAGACGGTAAATAGAGAATAATAATTAATAGGGAAGGGAGAGAGAGATGGGGATAAGGAGGGAGAGGGAGATAGAGAGGGAGAGGGGAAGAAAAGAATGGAGATGCCTATAAATGGGATGGTGGGATAAGATGAGAGATGAAAGAATAAAGAGAGAGAAGAGTATGAGGGGATTGAGGGAGAGGTAGACATGGAGGGACTACAAGACCTGGTGAAGGAGAAGATAGAGAGGTGGGGGGAAAGAGAGAAGAGAAGGAGAGAGTTAAAAAAGAAATTAGGGTAAAGGGTGAGGGAGATAGAGCGAAAGAGAGAGGGAGAGAACTAGAGAGGGGACAAATAGATAGGTGAGAGAACTATATTGGGATAGAGAGATGAGAAACCTAGATGATAAGAGAGAGGACTGAGATAGATAGAGGGGGGAGAGAGAGGTGAGTAATGAGACATGATGGAAAGTTATATAGGTGGAGAAGAAGGAAGTGATAAACCTAGAGAGGTGAGAGAGAGTTGATGACCTATAATGTAGAGAGAGAGAGAATAGAAGAGGAAGAGAGAATAAAAAAGTGGGGGAGTGAGATATATATGGGGGTATGTATGGATGGGGAGGTAGAGAGGGAGAGGGGAAGAAATGAAGGGAGATACCTAGAAAGGGGAGGGAGGGAGATGAGAAGAGATAGAAGAACAAAGAGAGGAGTAAGAGGGGATGGATGGAGAGTTAGACATGGAGGGAGTGCGAGACCTATGGAAGGAGGAGATAAAGAGGTTAGGGGAGGAAGAGAAAAGGAGGGAGTTCATAATGGGATAGGATTAAGGAGGAGGGAGAGAGAGGTAGAGAGGGATAGAGAGAACTATAGAGGGGGAATATAGATAGGTGAGAGACTTAGATGCCCAGAGATGAGTGAGATAGATAGAGGGGGATAAAGAGAGGTGGGTAACGAGACCTATATGCAGAGGTAGGTAGGTGGAGAGGAAGGGAGGGAGAAACATAGAGAGGGGAGATAGGGTGGGATAGAGAGGTAATGACCTAGATAATGAAGATA